>NW_005357691.1:389846-390713 GCF_000412655.1 Myotis brandtii | reverse complement strand
ATGAATGAAAGAAAACCTATGTGAAAAAAATGACAGAAATTTTCCCTAACTTGGTGAAGGAAATAGATATGCAAGTCCAAGAAGCACAGAGAATCCCAAGTAAGATGAATCCAGAGAGGCCCACGCCAAGACACATCATAATTAAAATGCAAAAGGTTAAAGACAAAGAGAGAATCTTAAAAGCAGCAAGAGAAAAGCAGTTAGTTACCTACAAGAGAGCTCCCATAAGACTGTCATCTGATTTCTCAACAGTAACTTTGCAAGCCAGAAGGGATTGGCAAGAAATATTCAAAGTGATGAAAAGCAAGAGCCTACAACCAAGATTACTCTACCTAACAAAGCTATCATTTAGAATCGAAAGACATAGAAAGAACTTCCCAGGCAAAAAAAGCTAAAGGAGTTCACCACCAGACCAGCATTATATGAAATGTTAAAGGGTCTTCTTTAAGAATAATAAGAAAAACAAAAATAAAAAAATGTGAACAATAAAATGGCAATAAACACATATCTATCATCAATTGAATCTAAAAATCAAAATAAACGAACAGGCAGAACAGAAACAGACTAATACATGCAGAGAACATTTTGATGGTTGTCAGTCTAGGAGGAGTTGAGGGAATGGGTGAAAAAGGTGAAGGGATTATGAAGTACAAATGGTTGTTACAGAATAGTCATGGGGATGTAAAGTACAGCATAGGGAATATAGTCAATAATATTCTAATAACTATGTATGGTGTCAGATGGGTGCAAGATTTATCGGGATGATCACTTAGTAAGTCATATACTGTCTAATCACTGGGGTGTGTACCTGAAACTAATATAATAATGTATGTCAATTGTAATTGAAAAATAAAAAAATTAAGGAGT
>NW_005357691.1:371014-389470 GCF_000412655.1 Myotis brandtii | reverse complement strand
TAGTGTGACAGTCTGTTCGATGCTGCTCTGCCTCTGTATCTATTTTTGTTCATCAGTTTATAATGGTCTTAATTATCCATAAATGAGTGAGATCGTATGCTATTTTTCTTTCATTGACTGGAATTATGCTAAGTGAAATAAGCCAATTAACCAATTTTTAAAGCTATATGTATTATATACTATATTCTTACAATAAATATGCTAGAGAAAAGAAAATGTTATTTAAAAATTATAAGAAAAAATACATTTACAGTATTTATTGAAAAAATTATCTGCATGCAGTGCAAACCTGTGTTGTTTGAGAGCCAACTATACATAAATCAGACTTTGTACTTGAGTAGGTAGTGTCTTCTAATTTTTCAAGTGGTTTTAATTTTTGGCATGACTCACACAATTTTCACAATAAATACACACATTTGTCATGCACCATAAAAATGTAGTAGCAATATCCATGATAGAGATTCTCTCAATTTAGCCCAAGCTTTGAAGGATACAGAATTGAGAAAATGGTCATATGGATATATTAGTTTTACTTAGGGTGTAGCTATTTAATCCTCTTGATATTTAGTTAATATTTACTTATTTGTAAAAGCACAAGTAGCTGGGAACAAATGTACAATAAGTAAGCTCCACGTAATCTTAGTTCTTTGCTTTGATCTAAAAATCAAAAGCATACTTCTCTACATATTTGTAGTTGGTAATTTTAGTTGCTTTAAGTAACTGACATGGTTTATCCTTCATTCTTCACAAAGAGAATAACTTGGAAAGCTCTCAACGAAAGAAAAACATAAGCTAAGATAGAAGACTTTTATTCCAGAAAAATTAAGTAAAACAAGGAGCACTTTTTATGTATGATGTCAAAAGGGCTGAAGATTTAGTAACAACTTGAAGAAGTGAGTTAATCCCTTTGTAACACAGCCAAGACAGAGTTTATTTTCCTACTGTTATGATGGTAACTTAGAACACAGAGGACAACAATATCAAATATCAATTCCCTCCAGAGTTGTAACTTTCTAAATGTAGTAATTACTAATTTGCCAAGATTATCATTCAACATACAAATAATTTCTGCATAATAATTTGAATCTCTATGCCACTTTCTACATCAAGTCCTCAAATGCTGTCAAATAAAAATCAGTACTGTTTTCATGAAATAAGACTACAGGTGTTATAGGTAGATAAACTGAGACATTAAAAGATTAAGTGTCTTGCCTTAAGAGAGGGGGGCAAGGTCAAGCTAAGAATAGAAGCTCAAGTACTGTCACCTGTCCTAATCATAAATCTAGGACACTTTCTACCTTCCTGCTGGCAATAAGTACATAGTCTAATCAATTTTTATATGCTTTAAACATGTTTTGCAGTAAAATGAATTTTCTAAACTGATTTGTCAAAATATTTAATTAACGGTGGTTCAATGTATATGGACTATAGATTATACAGTATTCAGACACAAAACAACTTTTTTCAAATAATATTAAATGTTAATATCTAAAAATTTATAAAATAATTCCAAAAGCGTGAGGCCTAACAGCAACTAGTTATAGTCTTAAACTCCTCTATTATACTATATGCAGTAAATCAGTTTTATTATCAGTGCTTATGGAACCATTACAGAACAAGTTAGTCACTTTCTGAGATCAAAGAGCAAGTAAGTGGTAGAGGAATCAACCTTTGCAACCTAATAATTTCTTCCAAGAACATAGTACATATTATTCCGTGGTGCCAAGGAGTTTATATGGGTTTTAAATGGTAGTGTGTTTGCCTGAGGGAGTTGGTAAAATGTTTACAACTCCTTATACATACGTTTTTTAAATTCGTGATCTACTGACACATTTAAAATATATCTAGCCCAGCCAGTGTGTAGCCCATTTGGTTCAAAGTCGTTCCATGAACCAGGAGGTTGCTGGTTAGATTCCTGGTCAGGGCACATGCTAGGGTTGTGGGCTCGATCCCCAGTAGGGGGTGTGGATTGATGTTTCTCTCTCATGGATGTTTCTATCTCTCTCCTCCCTTCATCTCTCTGCAATCAATAAAACCATATTAAAAAATAAAGTAAAATAAAATATATCAAATCATCAAGTTCCCCACCCATAGTCCCCACTTAACCCCCGCCTCTAAAATTTTCTGTTTTAACTTTATGTTGTTAAACATTAACTTTTCTTGGAAAGTCCAGAGATTGGGAAGACAGCAGAGATCTGTTTCTACCCAAGCTACAGCAGCTGAAACTGAAGTGGAAATTACAGGATTAGCCCCATAAGGGAGTGGGAAAAACAGCTTGGAAAAGCTTTTAAGGGATCTCCTGCCAGCTAACTCAAGAGTGCAAGTGAAGACTTCCAGAGGAAATATACCAAACCAACCCAGTGGGCCAAGGGAGAGTGTTTGGACATAATTCTGGGGATTGAGTATAAAGTGAACAACAAGGAAGCTTTGCAAGAACGCCGGGAGTGCTTGCCACATAAATAGGGCAGAAACCATACACCAGCATTTTTAACCCCCATCCTGGTCCTACTGTTCCAATGGTAACAAGAGTGTTTTTTAATAATTTGCATTTAACACCTTCACACCAGGGTTTGGGATCAAATCCAGCATAGACCAATTTAGTCCTCAGTTAACTTGCTCCTCTACTTTCCAAATCCAATAGATTTTGCTGCAGTGACCAATATTGATGTTTATAACACTTTTTTCATTTTTAAATATATTTTTATTGTTGATAGTATAACATAACACTTTTAAAGGTGATCCTCTCTCTATAAGAACTGGAAGTTATTTGGCTCCGGTTTCAATGATGAAAACAAAATTTACAAGTATAGCCCCCTCTTTATTAGGGGCCAGCAATGTCTGAGTCACAATAAAGTTCAGATTTAAAAATAAACCAGTATTCTTCTCCAACTCCATGCCAGAATTCCAGAATAATGTTACTTTTAAAATAAGGCTCCCAATGTTTTCCCTTTAAAACCAACATGGGCATTTATTTTACATCTTTCACAGGATTCAGTGACAATTTACACAATTTGTGTAATGTTTGAAATGCCAGACTCCAAGTGTATACAACATATGAAGTTAACTAAAACCTACATTTACTTTGCAATACATCCGAAAATATAGATTGATGGAGAGATAGATAGATAGTTAGATAGATATGTGATAAAACAACTATAGTAAAGTGTTTTTAATGGTAGATTCTTAATGATGGGTACACAGGTGTTCATTGCAAAATAATTTCAACTTTGAACATCTTCATAAAAAATGTCATAGGAAAAATAAAGATAAGCAAGCATTTAAAATATTGACTGCAGCCCTAGCTGGTTTGGCTCAGTGTATAGACTCTATTGAGTGTCGTGCCTGTCGACTGAAGGATCCCAGTTTCGATTCCAGTCAAGGGCACATGACTGGATTGCTGGCTCGATCCCCAGTAGGGGGCGTGCAGAAGGCAGCGGATCAATGATTCTCTCTCATCACTGATGTTTCTATCTCTCTCTCCCTCTCCCTCTCTGAAATCAATTTTAAAAATAATTTAAAAATTGACTGAAGCTACACACAAGCAGGTATTGGCTTCCAAAAGGCATTTTGGACTACAGGTACAGAATGTGGTACAATCCAAATAAAGGGACCAAAGGGAGCACCACAGCCTTCAAGCAAAAGTAATCTGCCAAAGCTATTGTAAAGCTTTTTAGTCATAATCAAAGAAGCCATTAAAACCTCATAATTAACTACAATATTGCACACATACATTTTCAGACTTATGTTGAGCAATTAGGGAACCTTTTTGAAGATTCCCTAATCCATTCACATAGCCCCATCTAAGGGATGACACTGGAGCCAGCCTCCAGCCTAACTACCTTTCCCCTTTTATGGTCATTTCAAGTTGAAAGCATATACTCATCTGTTTCCAAATTTCTAAAGGTACTAGAAAAAAAATCTAAATATAACAGATGGATAAGTGCTCATGGTAACTGGAAACCAAAATGTAACTTCAGCTTTGGCAGGCCAGTTCTTAACACCATGGCTTTAGTGTAATGGTCTTGCTGAAGACCTTTTGTCTTTATTCCCACAACAGAAACATTACCCTGGCTTTGATGGATGGCAGATAAGTGTTATTCAAAACTGTATTTTAGGCTGATATTAATACCTTTACTTATTTTAAAGTCAATCAGTAAGTATTCTCCAGTATGCTAACATTTACTACAAGACATAAAGTATATGTGTTGTTTTTTATTAGTTCTTTAAAATAGTTCAATACACTTTAAAAAATCTATTTTGAATGGTGGTAAAACCTCTGAAACATTTCTATGAATTCTAGGTTCTGTGGACTATAATGTGAAAACCACTAGACTAGAAGGACCCTCTATTTGTACAGTTAGTGTTTATTTAATCCATGACCCTTAGGTAATATAAACAGCCACTAAACCCTCTGTAGACTTATATGTACATATAAATAAGTGGTACCCTTGGGTAACTTCCTGATTCTGAATCTCTTTTCCCCTCCCTTACAGCAGCTAAGTCTAAAATTCTGTGCCACTATCCTCAACCCCGAATCTCCGTTTTTACTCATATAAACAAGACCATCTATTTCCTAGACTGGCCTTCCAAGTTTCAACAACACAAACAATGTGACCACGTGATGTGAAAGGAAAGGGGCAGAATGTTATGTGTTTGTATATTTGCTGGTAGTTAAAAGCAAACAAAAAATCCCCCGAGTCTGAAAACAGATTATTTCACATTCAACTTACCACCTCTTCTTAGCCACCACCAAAACCAATGTTAGAATCTTAGCAAAATCTGATAGCAGCTCTAAGTACATCAAAATTTAAACTACATAATCATATGCATAGTGAAGTATTTAGAGGTGAATTATACAGATGCCTACAGTTTACTTTGAAATGCATCCAAAATATTAAGATGGACCAATGGATGGATGGATATGTGATAAAGCAAATGCAGTAAAATGTAAAATGTTTCACTATAGAATCTGGGTGGTGGGAATATGAATGTTCACTTCAACTTTTCTGTTTGTAAAACTTCAAAATAAAATGTTGGAAAAAATGATGCCATGTGGTAGGAGTTATCATTCCATTCAAGAACATGCTCCAATGATGTCAGAATACTGACATTAGTGGAACAGAGTCAAACAAAGTTCCTGAGATTTTCCTGTGTAACACCACAGAAAAGCTGTGGTTTGTAATTTATAAAATGCCTTTTACTTAATTAATTGTATCTCTAGTAAATGCCTACTAAGCCTCTGGCATTAAATAATAAATGATATGGAAGACACCAGAGAAAATATCAGTATACTTGCTCCCAAGGAAGCTTCCAGTTACCTGGGAAAACCACAGTACAATTTAAGACAGTGATCCCAACCAAATCCTGACTCTTAGATTGTCTTAGATTTTTCCTGCAAAAAAAATGGAAAATACCCATGGGAAGATCAGAGTTTTGGTCAATATCCTGTGTAAATCTACGAGGACTGACAATACAGAGGACATAGCTCAGAACATAAAGGATGGGCTAAAAATAACAGAACATATTGTATTGTTTTCAGGTTCAACCCCATCATGTGAGACCAATGCCAAGGGTGGAGCCCATCCTCTCCAATTAGTCAGCACTTGAACCACTTTAGTGAGCAACAGACACTATGGATTATGACTCCCCTAGCCCATGTATACTGACAACTACATATGCAAACTCTCATTAGAATCCACAGAAAATGCTCCACCAGTTCTGGGAAAGAAATACTTGGAATATCTTAAGTAAATTATTAATTTATAACCCTAAAAATACACAAAAATGGTCATATTGCATGGTTTAAGAGATTATGCCCACACTTGCAAAGACCACAAATTCTCATCAAACTACCTGAAATCACTTAGGTGAAAAAATGTTAAACTAATTGTTTATCCAATAAATGGATAGCCCTCATTGAGAAGTTGCTATACAAAGTGTGAAGCTTATCTGGCTGATAGGACAAGAGAATCAGGCTACCATTCTAAATGCAGATTTATGTATTTCATTCTTTTTTATTTAAATTTATTTGATCTTTAGAGCTGTTTAAACAAAATTGAAATATTAACAGTTAAATAGATAAGAAAATAAATTATAGCTATTATTAGCACAGCTCTCCATACTGGGCTTTCAACACATAAAGTTGATAAGAAAATAATGATAATGACAAGGATAATGATAAAAGTGCTACTCCTTCTGCATCATCATTAAGGGCTTCAGGCCTTAACATTTTGATTTCTGTAAAAGTTATGACCTCAGCAATGCTTATTGTACTGACCATAATAAAATTTATATGATTTAGCTATGACCTTAACCTAACACATTTTCCAAGTTCAAGTAACAAGACACATCAGTCAAGGTTTCAAGCCTAGAACACCCACATTCATCTCACAAGTAATGCATCTCTTCTACAGTTGAGCATTGGCTGTTGGCTTCACAAGTCTCTGCCCTATTAACGGAAGAATTGACAATGGAGAAAATCTTAAAATTAACTTCCATATCCACTGAGTTTTATGATATTAAAAATCTTAATAAGTATTCACAATTTCCTATTAGACTTGAACCAAACTTCATGACAGAGCTGAACTCTAATATTATATTGGTGAATAAATATACAAAGACACTTATGTCGCTTCCCTTGTCTCAGCCTTTATATAATCCTTATCATTTACTGATTCCTTTGTTCTGGTTTTAAAGAAAATGCACATATATGAGTTTGTTCCTAAAGAATATGAAGGGACTTGTAAATAAATAAATTATCCATGAGTAAACACAATATACACTAGCCTTAAATAAAGTAAAGTACTCTGATTCAATTTTGGATAAATTATTAAGTTTCTAAAACTGGAGTATCCTTGCAAATCTCAAAGGATCATATGGGAGAGGATAAAAAGTTTTAAAGGGTCATCTGAACCAACTGAAATCCAAGACGGTGTTACTCTAGCTACATTAGAGATCTTTATTTCACATCAATTGGGAATAGATGGAACACTAGATTTGAATTTCAGTGTCCAGATCTTTCTTCTTCTATGGGAATCCTAGTCAAGCCCAATCTTGATTGTGGACTTCTATAGCACAGTTCAATACACTTGAAATCTGAAATATGATTTGAACATATATATGCAAGCAAATTTATAACCCTGTAATCAATAAAGGAGATACTTCTTAAAAACAAAATTGTAATATAAATCAATGTTCCCATTGATTTAATATTCTTATAAAAGGCTATCTTATAAAAAGTTCTTATATGCAGTTCATTCACATTAACTAAACATTTTATTTCATTGAAAAGAAAATTACTTCCTGGAGCCATTAGCAATGTTGTGTGCATGTGTGTGTTTATCTAAAAGACTTCTCAGCTTTCTTTACAAGTGCTATATGTGAACTCTGATCGAAGACGACATAAAAATAGAAGACTCTGGAGATTCTACTTTCCAAGAGTCCAGTTAGGACCCTTTCTCTAAGTGGGGCGGTTTCTCTCCTAAAGTGAAAATGAATTCCTTCTAAATCAGAGGCTGGGAAAGTTAGGAGATGTACAAGAGGTCAAAATTAAGTCCATTAAATCCCAGCCCCAGATTTAGTCACCATAGAGACAGGGAAGATAAATAAACCAGTAACCTTAACAAATGTGCTGCACCTTTGCCAGACATATCTTTGACTTACCATTATTTTTACTTAAGTATCTTTCAGTCCAAACATAACTGATGATGAAGACTACAAAACCAAACAGAACTAGGCCCAAAAGAAATACGAACGCTCAAGCAGGCAAAGGGCAGGCAAGGAGTCAAGAGCTACCCCCTTCGTAATGTGCTCTCCATTCCCCTTGAAAAACGATTGCAACATGAAGCTCCAGAGACAATGACATATGGGGAAAATATGTGGTGCTAAAGCCAGAGGAAACCATGTCAAAAAAGAAAAACAGACATGAAGTAACTGACCTAATTAAAGGAGAAAAGTATACTTACAGCAGGGAAACAAGTATATCTGAAACAGGGACTGCAACTGGAGGGGAGGGGATGCTGAAAGAAGGCTCATGACACCAGAGTGAATTTTTGTTACTTATCTAAATGAAACCAGAAGATGAAATAAGCATTCCCTTGAATTACAGCTCCATTAAGGTTCTACCTCAGTGTATACTGAGTCTAGACATAAGATTCACTCCCTGGCACTTCTGTACATTTAATGAAAACCTCTGAGACAAATACTTATATTTTGTTATGTGGGATGTCCAGAAGCCTCTGTACCAACCACAGGAATCAGAACAAAGAAAAATGGGAGCTCAGGATGATGGAACAAAGCAGCAAGTAGGAACTGCATCATCGGAACTCCATGTTTAGGATCTGGGCATCTGTCCTCATTGTGTTTCAGAATTATTTACTAAACACCCACTGTGTGACCAATGGGAATATTGCTGCTTGTGATATGGAGCTGATTTACTAGTAAGCAAGTAAAAGCTGAAGATCTTCAAATCATATACTTATGGTAAAATGTATAAATAATAGGACAATAATACAAATAAGACCTCAAGTAAAGAGTTACTTACATTTGTCCATATGCCTTCTAGTTCTTGTTCATATGTACATACTTCTTTACAAGGTT
Organism: Myotis brandtii; assembly: GCF_000412655.1. NCBI lineage: Eukaryota > Metazoa > Chordata > Mammalia > Chiroptera > Vespertilionidae > Myotis > Myotis brandtii. Next base: position 380,872 of record NW_005357691.1, on the reverse strand, counting down.
ATAAATCACAGCAAGTACACAAGTTTGTGTCCTACATTTTTAGTAAAGCTATATTACACAAATTCATATCGCTCTGCAAGTGTCAGAATTATAATTTTGAACAGATTCATGGAATTCCATTGCATAGAGTATCATAATTGCTTAACCAAAATTACCTGATGAACAAATGAACCATTACTCGTGTTGGACATTTGAATTCTTTCTAATTTTGTTTCCTTATAAATAGCACTGTGATGAATACCTACAACATATAGCTTTCTTCCTTCTTTTCTAATTTGTTTCTTAGACTGTATTTCCCAAAATAAGATTACTGGATCAAGGGGTATCAATCTTTGTGACTTTTGCTATATATAATGAGCCAAATAATGTTCCAAAAGGCATTTAAACAACTTACAATGCTCCCAGCAATGAGTCAGTGTTTATCAGTTTCAAGATAACCATATTAGCATAGGGTTTCCTTTTGGTTTTTCTTGATTTAATAGGTGAAAAATGTACTTTGTTGCCATTTGAATATGCTTGTTTTTGCATACCAGAGAGGCTGGAAAGTTCTTCCATGCATTTATTTACTTTGTGATTTAACACAAATGTCTTTTGCTTACCTACCAAATACAGAATTCATTTAGTCAATAGTTATGACACATCTACCCTATGTCAGGCCTGTGCCAGGCCTTATGATCTGTATGAACTATGTACATAATAGGGAAATTATCTTGTCAAATTCACACAAACTTTTCCCGGTGTGTTGTCCTTTTCATTAGTTATTTTTCCGCCTTTATTGAAGTATAAATAACAAAATTGTACATATTTAAGGTACAATATGATGACTTGATACACATATACATTGTAAAATGATTCCCACAATCAAGTTAATTAACACATCCATCACCTCAGAGTTACCATTGTGTGTGTGTGTGTGTGTGTGGTGAGAATACATAAGATCTACACTCAGCACATTTTTATATATTTAAATCTGTTGATCTCTTCCTTTGTGACTTCTTCTATAATTTTATAGCTTACAAGGTTATATATCCAGGGATTTGATAATTACCTATTTTCTGTGGTCTTATTTATCAGTTTTGTAAGAGTCACATAAATATAGTCTCCTATAATCCTATATAATAAAAGCCTAATATGCTAAGTGTCTGACCATTTGTCCAACCGTTCAACTAGTCGCTATGATGCACACTGACCACCAGGGGGGGCAGACGCTCCGACTAGTAGGTTAGCTTGCTGCTGGGGTCCAGCCAATGAGACGGGCCTGACACGCCCTGGACAAATTTGTGCACTGGGCCAGTTTCAGCCCGATCCCCGCAGGCCAGGCCTCTACTTATAAAATAAAAAGCTCTAATCCCCACTTCATGATGCTTGAGTTTTAACATATTTAGCTTATTTTTTTTACTAGAAGCACTTAATTTGAAACAAGTTTGAAAATAAAAGTTAGGTTTATTGTTTACATGGGCTCTGCTGTATTAAAAGTAATTTTTTTTAACTTACCATGCTGCAACTAAAAGTGAACACAGGTTTATCTGTAAAGATTCAACCCCAAATAGCCTGGCTAAGATCTACTTCTCTTTCTCAGGCCAAAGAAGAAGATATTTAGAGTCATCATTGCATGACTGCCTTTTCTTGGGATCACTTTAGGGTAGAGCCCCCTGCTACTCAAAGAGAGGTGAGACCTCAGACTCGTAGAGGTATAACCTGGTGCTGGTTGAATAGCAGAATCTCATGCCTTACTCCAGACCTGCCACATCAGAATCTACACATTAAAGTCTGAGAAGCATTGGGTAAGACCACAGGAATCCGTCAAACTCTGCTGATGCTCCTTTCAATCAGGCATCACCAGAAGGTATCCCCCGCCTCAAATGTTTACCCTCAGTCCATTTAATGCACCCCCCTTAAAATGAACATTATCCACCATCGTGCACCCAAAAAGTAACAAGCTGATATTTTAAGAGAAAGAATAGATCTAAGTTTGCAGCCTCAATTTCATCTAGACCTGGGGTTGAAAACATACATGCCTTTGAGAGCTAAGGTTTTTCTTATAAATGAGTAAAACAGTCAGATAATGGCAACTGCCCTTGTCCTTAGTGTCAAGGAGATAACAGTGATGAAGACTGGGAGCAAATTTCAGAGTTCATGTTCCTTCTAATGATACAGCAGCTATTTGGCTCCAGCCCAGTGTTACCAAATAGGAATGCAGGCTCGATGTTGCCAGATCTTCTAATATTTCAGAAGAGAAGCTGAAAATCTGGATTTTTGAAAATGTGAAATCTCTCAGTTTTTAAATGCTGGCAATTCACATAAAAATTTAAAAGAACCTTTGTGTGTCAGATCCAGCCCAGCAGTTTGAGACCTTGGCTCTAGACTGATGATTTCCAAACTCTTTAAGTTTGTGCAAGCCATCTGGGCTGATTTTCATGCTTATTGCTAGTGCACCAAGGAGAGAAGTCACATCAACATAAATGATACAAATCAAATAACTATGACTACTATATTTTAAGATTTTGTGTCTTGTGATTATTAAAAACTGCCAAATCAGTAATGAAAGTGACCATGTTTCAGTGATATAAATATTTCCTAGATGTGAAATACATGTTTAATTAACAATCTTGTCCCTAGCACAGAAGCCAATAAAGTGTATAATTGCATGATACATGATCTATATATTGAAGTTTTCTACTGATGAAGTTTGTCAAACTGGAAGATTGCTCATGGATGTATTACGATTTATAGTGTTCAAGAATAATTCCATAACTAAAAGGCAGCCAAATGGAATAATTTCAAACTCTTGGATTATAAACTTTACCTGTGATAAATGCTATGCTAAACATAAAATAGGAAACATCATTTAAAAAACCAAAATACCCTCCTGTGGAAACTGCAAAGTACATTTTCCTAAACTGTCCAATTATTCCAAACAAAATTTTTTAAAAATAGAGTGTGAAATATACCCTTTACATTTGTTTTCATTTGGGGGGCATTTGGGTCCCAGGCACAGCCACATCCCCAGCAATTACTGTATACTTTATTATTTGCACATGCATCTATGGGGGTGGCATACATCATAGACTTAAGGAGCAGACTGGATACAGGGATTATGAATTGCACTCATGAACCCAAACTAGTCTACTTAATACTGGGCAATTTAATTTAAAAAGGGAAATCAGTTTTCAGTTACCTCATCTGCAAAAGGGAAAATAATCTAGGGATGTCCTACACTTGAAGAATATCAGACCAAAATGTATTATACTTTTTGTTTTGCTCACTCCTACACTCCTGTCCTGGTACATAGTAGGGCTGAATGAATGAATGAAAGGAAAGATCACAAGATACAACTGCATTGTGACTTGAACTGTTTTACATCAATCCTATATATTTCTGTCATGATGCAAAAGAATTTAACAGGTTATATTTAATAATTCAGCTGAGAAACTCAATACGCTAAAAGAAAACCCAAATTTTGGTCAAAACGCTTCAATTAAAAGGTTCCATTTTAAGAGTACAGTCCTGTACACATATTTTCTAATAGTTTTTTTCCTTAAATTTTTTTAAATTTTATTGATTTTATTAGAAAGAGGAAGGAGGGGGGGACATTGATGTGAGAGGGAATCATCGATCTGTTACCTCCTGCACACGCTCCAACTGGGAATTGAACCCGCAACCTGGGTATGTGCCCTGACTGGGAATCAAACCCACCACCTTTTGGTGTATGGGACAATGCTCCAACCAACTGAGCCACACAGGCCAGGACTAAAAAAAAAATTTTAATTAAATTTATTGGGGTGATAATGGTTAATGAGATTATATAGGTTTTCAAAGTGTATAATTCCAATATATGACCTGTGTATTGAAGTTTTCTACTGATGAAGTTTGTCAAACTGGCAGACTGCTGTGGAATGCTTAAGGGCAAGCAATGCACGTGAATAGCTAAGTTTCACCTAGCCAGCACTTCCAACTAAATTGTTGGGAAGATGCTTTCCCCTTCTGTAAATCTCCTTGAATAATCTAGTCTCTGTTTCTGTGGGAAAATAAAAATAAGAACGGTGGCCCTGGCTGGTTTGGCTCAGTGGATAGAGCGTCGGCCTGCGGACTGAGGGGTCCCAGGTTCGATTCCGGCCGGGGGCATGTACCTTGGTTTCGGGCGCATCCCCAGTGGGGGGTGTGCAGGAAGCAGCTGATCAATGTTTCTCTCTCATTGATGTTTCTAACTCTCTATCCCTCTCCCTTCCTCTCTGTAAAAAATCAATAAAATATATATTTTAAAAAAAAATAAGAACTGTGAAAGGGCTCAGAGCTAAAACTTCTGCTCTTGGGCAGAGCACAGCGCTTTCCACCTGCCCTGGGAATGGTTCCTCAGAGTAGGGTGAGCGACTCACAACCACCTACTTGAGCCAAAGCAGTTTTGCTTTGGTGTACTCTATTGGGGTTAATCCTAAGATTTTATTAGAAAACGGGTTTCTATCATTTAAAAAAAGTTTGAAAACAACATTTTTAGGTAAAGGCCAAGGATGATAGGGCTTAGACTTGAAGATGGAAGCGTCCATCTCTGGCAGCTAAGAGAAACTCAGTCCTACTTTTTTTTTTTTACTCTTTAAGGTTTGAAATATTTAGGTATTTGACTATTTTTTAATCTGTGAATTATTCTGCAGCAACAGATGTAACAAATGTAACTATTATATGTACTACTCTTTGTAATATTTTAAGGAATAAAACAAAATTAAAAAAAAACACCCCAAAACCAATGTAACTATTGCCACCTAGTGAGCATCTACCCTAATTGAAATACAGGGAACTACACTAGATGTGGAACTGTGCATGGAGGCAGGTCAGGGTGGAGGGGAAGACAAAACCTGTTGATGGATGAAACTGGAAATCCTGGCTGGTCTGATGCTGGCAAATGTTATATCCTCTCTCATAAATGCATGGAGATGGGCAGAAAAGCAGAAAACTGGGGCCCCTTCCATTGTGCCTGGATGAACCATCTTTGAGATTCCCTCCTTTTACTATTTTCAAAGGTGAGTATCCAGTCTCTCAAAGAGAGAAATGGGTAACCCTGGATCATCACAAAGAAGACATAAGCCACCATGGCTCAATGAAGAGGACAGAGAATGCCTATCTAATGTATTAAAAGAAAAGGCTGGTCAATCTGGCTGCTCCCACCACTGTAGCAGTGCTCGGAACTTTAGTACTAATCAGAAAAAAAATCTTCTAGCCCATGTTAATATAAGCCAACGGAAACATTCTTTGGCATTTGTACCATCAGATTGTACAGAGGCATCCTGCACCTTGGCTCCTTTCATTGACAGTTGACTGGGTCAGTCCAACTCCTCAGTTGTCAGTAGGAATCTTTTCCCTCCATTCCAATATTTGCTCCACGCAGCTTTTCTGCTCCCTACTGTTCATGCTGTGACATGGGCAGATCTTTATTTTCAAACAGACCTAACAGTTCTGTTTTACTTGGCACATTCACTTTTCATGCCCCCAAATTAAAAGCAAATGAGGTGTTTTTTTTCCCTTGAAAAGGCATTCCCCAGAGAGCTAATATTTAGTAAGCAGTGATAATGGTTGGCTGGGTCAATTAAAATGAACCCTTTTAAATCTACTGTACAAATAAAGCTCTTCATACAATGTCAACCATAACACTACAAATTGGAAGGTTGGAGATCAGTGTAAAAACAATTAGTAGTACTTACCTCACACTGGATGTGTGGACAATGGGATGTATTTGGCAAGGACTGGATATAGTTGTCAAGTTCCAATGTGCCTAAGTTAGGAAAAAAATGAAAATCAAGACACAAAATTACCTTTTCAGAAGAAAAGTATGAAATTCTAAAAAAAAAAAAAAAAGTTCAACTTCCTTTGAAATGGCTCATGGTAACGCATTCTACTTTGTATTTATTACCCTTAAAGTTAAAGGAAAACTGCCAAGATGTTCTGCATATTTCCCCAAATGTCTGTTTATCATAGAACATTCGCACCGGCAGTGGATCTGGCCACCTCATTATCAAGCTGTATTAGCTAGTACAAACACTCAGCATTGTTAGTGGAGTGAGCTCATGGCCTATTTCAGTTTTAAATTAACATTTGGCAATCACCCGGGTAATCAAAACAAATGACTCAGTCATTTAGAATAGATTTATTAGTTGAGCCTCCCCCCCCCCCTCTTTTTAACATCTTTAGAATATTCTGCCACAGGAGGGCTCAGATCCAGACAGAATGTAGAGCACAAGTCACCAGAGGAATATTTAGAGGTGTTGCCATGGAGATGAGGTGCCCTGTGACCACTGAAGTTATCTCCAATCAACAACAGGATTAGGATGCAGGCTGGTGGGCAGGCTCATCCCAGTGCGGATGGTTCCACATTGCATCGTTAGGAAACAGGTGTGCCCTGTTCTTTTCCCATCACAGCACAAAGACCATACACCCTGATCTGCTGCCCTCTCCACAGGCACAGTCATCCCCCTTATTACCCGCCCCTCATTATTCAGAAAGGACTGGCTAGGGCTAAGGAGAGAGGAAGTGTGATCACTGTATTATCCCTAATATGTGAAATCTTGAAATTCATACCAAGAACACTTTCATATCAACTGTGAAATTTACACAGAGCAAAAAATCCGAGGAAAAGACAGCTTCCTGAGAGAAAGGCTCTTTCTGTTCTATTCACTGCTCTAATCCCATGCTCAGAATAGTGCTAGGCCTACAGAAGTATCTACCAAATGAAATAGGGCAAACATAAATCAAGGATTATAACCAAGCGCCTAACAGCCCCCCATCCACCCCCAACTGTTTCCAGGGTGACCATCAAACAAGCAGTGGTTAGAGATTTTTACTTTTATTTATTCATTTTTTTATCCTCACCTGAGGATATGTTCATTGGTTTTTAGAGAGGGAGGGAGGGAAAGAGGGAGGGTGGGAGGGAAGGAAACATTAATGTGAGAGAGAAACATAGAAACATTGATTGGTTGCCTCCTATATGTGCCCCAACCAGGGATTGAACCCGAAACCTAGGTATGTGCCCTGACTGGGAATCGAATCCACAACCTTTTGGTGTATGGGACATTGCTCCAACTAACTGAGCCACCTGGCCAGGGCTAGAGATTTTTAAAAATGTTAACGTACTAGAAAATAAATAGCTGGTCCAGTTAGCTAAATAGGCTAATGGGTTCATCTGTTTAGAGATCTTAATAGCAAATGTCATAGTTGAAGATAACTCTTCTGAACTCAAAATGGACAAGTCTGCTGACTAGAGTCAGGGTTCTTGTATACCAGGTCAAAAGCCCAGAGGAAAGCAAATTTGTGCCAGCAGTCAAGAGCTAACTTTCACAAGCAAATATTTGTAAGGAATACTTACACATAGTCCTCTTCCCGCCTATACGTAAGTAGAGAGAATATTTTCAGTCTATCATATGAATAAGTATTACTTGTTTCATGTTATGTCTCCTTTGTCCTACAGGACTTCAAGTTTCTTGGTTGTGGGGACAAAATTCCTTATTTCTTTTCTATCTCCCGTTACTTAGCATGGTTTGTATATACAAAGCGCTTTGCTCAGTCTCACCTCCCACCACCCACATCCCACTCATATGGAAATCAAGGTGCCACACCCTTTCTTCAGCTGCAGCAAGAATGCACCATGGCACAGCTGTTCACAACAAGGGTGCCAAAGTCAATGCCTAGGTTCAAATACTGGTCCCCACCTCATATTAGCTGTATAACCTCACTCAGCTGCACAATGGTAACCTATGTCACAAAGGTTCAGTAAAGTGGCAAGAGGGCACTGCATGTAAAGCACTTGAGTTCTTCACACATAAAAGGTACTCAATGAATATTGGATATATAAGTATCATTATAATTATAGCAGGTGTAGAGTAAAAATTTTATCAAACTTGGATAATGATTTCATATGCTACCACAAATGCTTGGCACCAAATATATCCCTCTTTAGATTCTACCCAATTTGAACTTCCAACCTGAATCCACCATACACTAGATTTAATATACCATTTCATTTTATGCACTCTCTGGAATAGGTTTTTTTTCCTGGAGATGGATTTGATACATGCTGGGTTCAACTTGAAGGAATCCAGTTCTCTACTTAAAGAACCAGAATAGCTTCTTCCCTAGGACCCTAACCCTACCAGTACTTCCCCTGCCTTATCTCTGTCTGCTCCCCATCTCTACAAGTTCAGGCTTTGAGGGGCTCCTGGCAGGTGGAGTACCAGAGAACTAACTTGTCTTCTAGTAACCACAAGACTGGCTCTCCCTCATGTCATGCTCCAAGACACCCTCCAGAGGGCAGAAGAGAGAAAGGCCCAAAGTCTGAGTAGGCAGAGCTCTCACATTGGGGTCCAACTTGGGGCCCTGTCAGGGGAGGTTCCATAGCTCATAGCTTCTTCATCAAGAACTAGACCACAAGAATGATAAAAATAGACAGCAAGATTTTAACAGCATTTTCAGTTCTGTTTCACTTCATTGTCTGTGCTAGTGTGTCCCACTTAACATTTAGTTGGGTTGGGAGAATGAAGACACTCCTAACAGGTAGTATTGTATATACTTTTGAAACTGCAGTATGTAACTGTATGCCTCTGACCAGACATAATACAAACTGTGTTGACAATATTGTGCAAGTCAACGAATAAAAAACAGAACAGCAGCCAAGTACACTGGGTAAAATGTGATGACAGCAAAAAATCCAAAATAAAACCCAAACACTTTAGGGTCAGTTATGCTTTTAAATAAATCATGTTAATCTTATCCCACCCTGACAGAATTAATAAATGAAATTAGACATTTATATCATTCCAGAAGAAGCCAGTAGCTATGTTCTTGTCACATTTCACATACACAATCATTTTCCTTCAGGTTTAACAATAGTATTGTGGTCACGGCCACTGGCGACCCTATCACTACTGTCAGCCAAGCTTAAACGGTCCCCATATCACCAATGAATTGGGTGAATTATGTGAAAAAAATGCAATCCAGAGACCATGTCTGTTTGAATGAGCCTAAAAGACCAGCTGAATCAATCAAAGTTGATGAGCCCCACAAATGCATTGTCTCCTTTAAATTCTTTGAAAGTGACTGTCATGGCAACCATTCCTTAATATTGTCCTTCACAATATTCTCTCCCACTTAAGAAACCAGAGAGTGGTGAACACCAAATACATTCTTTTAAAAATATATTTTATTGTTTTTTTACAGAGAGGAAGGGAGAAAGAGTTAGAAATATCGATGAGAGAGAAACATAGATCAGCTGCCTCCTGCACATCCCCCAAGGTACATGCCTTTGACTGGAATCGAACCTGGGACCCTTCAGTCCGCAGACTGACGCTCTATCCACTGAGCCAAACCAATCAGGGCACCAAATATATTCTTAATTAGGTATATTTGTGATGATACCAAGCGGCTTAGACTTCTCATTGATCCATACACTGTTATTCAAATGCTTACACTGTGATAGTCAGAAACACTGGCATATGTACCTTTCAAAACACATTTTAAATGTTACCATAAAATCCAATAATAAATACAAATGAGATACCCACTGTCTCATTTCTTTTAGCAGAACTAATAAACTGGCTCTCATTCAGCAAAATAATTTATTGGCACAAATAAATGGTCTGCTCAGAGGAAAGAAGCTTCATTTCTAATAATTTCAACATAATCAAGATCTGCAAAATAATCAAATATTTAATATCTCAATTAATAAACAAAACCCAAAAGGCTATTATGATATAAAATATAATAAAATCTAATTTTGTTTAAAAATGAAATTTCCATTTGACCCAGTGATCCCATTTCTAAGAATATATCCTAAGAAGCCTGAAACACCAATCAGAAAGAATATATGCACCCCTATGT
>NW_005357691.1:355755-369630 GCF_000412655.1 Myotis brandtii | reverse complement strand
AAATATTATAATAAAATCTAATTTTGTTTAAAAATGAAATTTCCATTTGACCCAGTGATCCCATTTCTAAGAATATATCCTAAGAATGAAACACCAAAGATCTGGAAACAGCCCAAGTGCCCACCAGTAGATGAATGGATAAAAAAGCTATGGTACATTTACACAATGGAATACTATGCAGCTATAAAAAAGAAGGATCTCTTACCCTTTGAGACAGCATGGAGGGACCTGGTGAATATTATGCTAAGCAAAATAAGCCAATCAGAGAAAGACAAGTATCACATGATCTCACTTATATGTGGAATCTAATGAACAAAATAAACTGACAAACAAAATGAACACAGACAATAGTGGGGTGAAAGCCTGAAGAGGGGACAGGAGTGGGGAGTATGGGTTCAATGGGATAAAAGGGGACACCTGTAATACTTTCAACAATAAAGATAAAATCTAATTCTGTGTCCTTATATTAAGATTTAGTATAGAGTATATCTGGTAATGTGTATCAGGTGACATACTCTATACTACTAGTATGCCTAGAAGTTCATCTATTCCACACAAGTTTCTAAATTTATTTTATGTGATATAATCATAATATTCTGCACAATTTGTAAGAGAAAGGTTTATACTTGTTCAGTTTGGGAAAAGATAAGTTATATTTTAACAGATATATCTACTAGATATACTACATGTTTAAAATTGTGACCAGTCTAGATTTTCCCTATATTTTTACAGTTTCTTCAGGAAACTAAAAAGTGCACAGCTTTACCAAATTAAAGTGGTGAGCCATTTTTAAACCTTGCATTAGAAAATAGATAATCCTTTTTTTTTCATTTATTCCTTTAAAACAAGTCATTTCATACAGCATTTGGATATTTAAATCATACACTTCATAAATAAAATCAACGCATCTTAATGACAATGGCAATATCACATAAGTGTCGTACAAAATAAAATTGGACATCTCCCAGGTAGCAGCAGTGCACTCACTGAAAAAAAAATACTGACAGACCAAAGAACATTTTTAAAACCACAAAGCCCTGTACATTTTCATTAAGAAAAATATTTTTAACAAGAAAAACAGGACTTTGTTCTGGTTTGTGCTTCCCTATATAGATAATCCTTTAAAATATGGAATTTGCTTTTATATGCTTCCAAACTAGTAAATAAAAGCTGTTTTTCCTCCTGGATATGGCACAACCTATAAACTCACTAAAGGTGTAAACACAAGCAGTGCCCCCACCATGCCCCAAGTACACACGGAGGAGCTCTTTCTTTTTCTTTTTTAAAATATATTTTTATTGATTTCAGAGAGAAGGGAGAAAGAGAGAGAGAGAGAGAGAGAGAGAGAGAGAGAGAGAGAGAGAAACAGCAATGATGAAAAAGAATCATTGATTGGCTGCCTCCTGCACACACACCCCCACTGGGGATTGAGCCTGCAACCCGGGCGTGTGCCCTAGACCAGAATCGAACCCGGGACTCTTCAGTACACAGGTCAACGCTCTCTCTACTGAGCCAAACCAGCTAGGGCTAATGAGCTCTTTTGATGGACCATTTCTGGATGCAAATTTAAAGAAATTTGTGGTCAAAAGGGGGGGGATAAGCAATAAAATACATCTGTTTATTTTTTGACTGGAGTAATAAAACATTGAGAGAACTTTTGCACCAACAGGAACTACATCTTATTAAAAACTTCTGCACAGCAAAGGAAACCATCAATAAAAAGAAAAGGCAGCCCAGCCAGTGTTGCTCAGTGGTTAAGCGTGGACCTATGAACCAGCGGGTCACAGTTCCATTCCCAGTCAGGGCATATGCCTGGGTTGCAGGCTCGATCCCCAGTAGAGGGCGTGCAGGAGGCAGCCAATCAATGATTCTCTCTCATCACTGATGTTTCTATCCCTCCCTCCCTCTCCCTTCCTCTCTGAAATAAATAAAAATATATTTAAAAAGACAAGCTACTGAATGGAAGAAAATATTCGCAAGTCAAGTATCTGATAAAGGGCTAAAATCCAAAATAAAGAGTTGGGCAAAAGTAGGTTTACAATTGTTCACATGGAAAATAATACAATAATTAATAATACAAGAATAAATTGTAGCCCTGACCAGTTTCGCTCAGTGGCTAGAGCGTTGGCCTGTGGACTGAGGAGTCCCAGGTTCGATTCTGGTCAAGGGCATGTACCTTGGTTGCGGGCACATCCCCAGTAGGGGGTGTGCAGGAAGCAGCTGATCGATGTTTCTCTCTCATGGATGTTTCTAACTCTCTATCCCTCTCCCTTCCTCTCTGTAAAAAATCAATAAAATATATTTTTTTAAAAAGAGGAGGAAATTTAAAAAAAAAAGAATAAATTGTATTTCGGGTACTCACAAATGTAAACTTACTTTTGCACCACCCTGTGTATAAAGAACTCATACTAAAACAAAGAAAACCAATCTGATTATAAAATGGGCAGAAGGTCTGAAGAGATAATTTTAAAAAAAACATACAGGTGACCAATAGACATATGAAAAGATGCTCAATGTCATTAGTCAATGCAAATTAAAACCACAATGTGATAGGATAGCACCTCACATCTATCAGAATAGCTATTAACAATAAATCAACAAACAAGTGTTGGCGAGGATGTGGAGAAAAGGGAACTTTCGTGCACTGTTGGTGGGAATGCAGATTGGTACAGCCACTGTGGAAAACATTATGGAGGTTCCTCAAAAAATTAAAACTAGAACTACCATATAATCTAGCTATTCTACTTCTGGGTTTTTATCCAAAGAAAATGAAAACACTAACTTGAGAAGATATATATACCCCCATGTTCATTGAAGCATTATTTACAATAGCCAAGACACAGAAACAACTTAAGTGTCCATTGGTAGACAAGTGGATTACAAAATTGTCACACACACACACACAAAATGAAGTATTGTTCAGCTATAAAAAGGAATAAAAATCTTGCCATTTTCGATAACATGGATGTACTTCAAGGGCATTATGCTAAGCAAAATTATTCAGGTAAAGACAAATACAATATGACCTCTCTTACATGTGGAATCCTATATAATAAAAGCCTAATATGGTAAGTGTCCAGTTGTCCCGTCATCTGTTCAACCAATCAAAGCATAATATGCCAATGATATGCTAAGGCCATGCAACCGCTCACTATGACATGCACTAACCACTAGGGGGCAGACAGTTGATTGGTCAACCAGTCGCTATGACGTGCACTTACCACCAGGGGGCAGATGCTCCAACCAGTAGGTTAGCTTGCTGCTGGGGTCCGGCCAATCAGGACTGGGCAAGATGCCCTGGAGCCCTCCTGCCGTCCCTCCCCAGCTGGCCAACCTCCTACATCCCTCCCCGACCCCAATCATGCATCAGTGGGGTCCCTTGGCCTGATCTTAGCCCTCTCACAATCCGGGACCCCTCGGGGGATGTCGGAGAGCTGGTTTCGGCCTGATCCCCAGGCCAGGCCGAGGAGCCCCACTGGTGCATGAATTCGTGCACCAGGCTTCTAGTATAAAACAAAACAAAACAAAACAAAACAAAAACCAAGTGCTTATATACAAAGAAAGGACTGGTGGTTGCTAGAGGCATGAGAGTGGAAGAAGTAGATGAAGCGGGTCAAAACCTTTTTAAAATGACTATTTTTCTGTGTACATTGTTGCATAATTGCTGGCTAATGAGCTTTATGAGACTAAAGTAAAACTGAAAAGTAAAAAAAACAAAACATTAAGAATACTTTAAAAAGCTGTCAATAACAGATGAGAGGAAACTAACATCACCAGGCATCAGGAACAAATGGGGAAGAAGAAGAAAAGAAGAAGAAGGAGGAGGAGGAGGAGGAGGAGGAGGAGGAGGAAGAGGAGGAGGAGGAGGAAGAAGAGGAGGAGGAGGAGGAGAAGGCGGCAAAATACAGCAAAAATAATGGAGAAGCAAATGTTTGCTAAAGTCAAAAGGTAAAAAAAACCTTGAAATTCTTGTCCTTTGCCCTAATGTTCAATAGTATTTTTGTTTTGTTTTTAAAATAGGAATATTGATGTCCTTTTAATGGCAATTACAACAGCTCCCAAATCAAACAAATGATAAAATAAAAATTCACTTAATTGACTGATAGGTTTGAATTAGTCATTGCCAAGTTTACAACTTTCCCACAACTCCAAGCATTCTTTCCTTAAGAGAGACAGGGTGTTTGCCCCCCTGCCATGATGACCCTGAGTAGCTTTCTGGGTGACTACAATTCTGTCTTTTTATGTAACTCACTGGGGAACACCCATTCCCCAAATCAGAAATTTTAAATCAAAGCAATGGGGGACAAAAAAATAAGTACATGTCCATAAGATGTGACAATTCTGATAGCACTGGCTGTCCCAGAAGTCTGAGAGGAACTCCTGAGTTAAAGAAAGACATTCAAACACTGCCTCTTCCTCCCACAACCTTCACCAAATCCTGTCTATTTTGTCCTCTAAACGAGCTTTCATACTTTTTTCTTCCTTATAATCTCAGTTCTACAATCCTAATTTCGCCCATCATCACTTCACACCTAGACTACTTCATCAGACTTCATTCTGGACATGCTCCCTTCTTCTATATGCTGCCAGAATAATCCTTCAAATGGACCACCTTGCAAGTATCATTCCATTTCCCCAAGAACTTCCTTTACTGTAACCTAAAGGCCATTTTTTCTAGCATGAAATGCAAGGCCTTTCAATCAGATTCCAACTCACTTTTCACCTTCCCCAAACTCAACGCTGGTTTTGGCTGACTCCATGCCTCCGATGTTTGTCACCTCTGGAGAATAACAGGTGCTCATGCCACCCTCCCCTAAACTAATGATTCCAAAATTGGCTGCCTTAGGGACCCAGAGCAACTAGTTATGTTTTGGGCATCTGAAGTTCCCCCAGATGAAACCAATGTGCATCCAAGTTTGAGAACCACTGCCCCAAAATTCCTACAGCACAGCTGTCAAAGTATAATGAACATCAGAATTCCCTGGGGGCAAGCAGGTTGTTAAAACAGATTGCTGGGGTGGGGGGGAGAAGAAAAACATATTGCTGGGCCCCACCCTAGTATTTCTGATTCAGTAGGTCTGGGGTGGGCCCATGACTTGGCATTTCTAACAAGTTCCCAGGTTATGCTGATGCTGCTGGTCCAAGGACCCCACTTTGAGAACTGCAGCTCTACAGTTTTAATTAACATAATTATATAGTGTAAATATATGTACCATATACATATGGTCCTCAAATAACATTTCATTCAACATCACTTTGTGATATGAGCTGCTGTAGGAATGAACTCTTTTGTATATCAATTAGCCTATGGTAAAATTGGTTTCATTGCATGTTGTTTCACTTAAAGTCTCAGAACCTATCAACGACATTAAGGACTTATTGTACATATAATAATTATACGTACATACTACAGTTAAATTATATGTACACGTTTTTTTAGCAAGAGAATGTAGCATGTTCTGCTAGTTTACCTTTTTAACACATCTGTTTATGAACCAATCCTTAGAATGTTTTAGAAATTATCTAGTCCAATTCCCTGTTTATAAATAGACTCCGAGAGGGGAAGTGATTTGTCCAAAGGATCATAGGGTTATTGGCAGAACTTGGGCTAAGATTCAAAACTCTGAATTCCTCCTCCCCCTCAGTTCAATACTCTTTCCACCACATCCTTAATGCATCTCTAACAACTTCTCCAATTATAATGGACGTTCCTTGCTTGAAGAGATCACTTTTGTTTTTAATATTCCCCACAGCATCTAGCAAGCCTAGCAAAGTGCTTAAGCACATAGAGTAAGCATTCAATAAACATTTACTGATTTCATTTTATGAAGTACTCGTCCTCATACTTTATAAGCTGGGTTTGGCCCAGTGCTGGCAATTGGGCAGCTCTGCTCCAATCACTTAGCCATAGAGTAAATCCTTCACATCAGCATCACATTGCTGGTATCTGCTATGGGGACAATAATAAGCACATAAACACAAATAAATTATAGGGGTTTTAACAATGGAAGGAATAATAAGTTTATAAGGTGACACTTCAATTCTCAAGTTGTGTTCAGAAAATGTTTACAACGTACCCTTTTTATACCTAACAAACCAGAACAGCAGTAAAAACCTGGTAGTTAAGCAAGTCTAAAATACACTGCTTTGGTAGTTAGAATACTTAGGCCAATGGTCCCCCAACTTTTTGTGGTGAGGCCCTTCTTGTTCCTTAACAGAAATTCCACAAGCAACTGAATTAAAGGTAAAGAGAAGATAGGGAGGGACGGAGATGAAGAAAAGCTAAAGGTCTGTGGGAAGCAGTTGGGTAAGCCCAAGGGGCAAAAGGATGCTGTCACACACCTGGCCTTGCATGCCATTGCCATTACACCTCCCCAGACCATCCAGCTATTTCTAGCAGCTTCACTGGGAGGTGATTACTATGCTAGGTCTCATGGCTGACTAAGCCCATTTATACCTTATGATTTGGACAGAGTGATCATTTTGCCATCGCAACAGTAGACAGGAATTTCTGTATAGTCAAGTCACCTGCAGAACTTGGTATTAATTGTGAAGATGACCACAGAAATGCACTGGCTGTGCCACTATTTGGTTCACCACTGGCACAGAGTAACCCAAAATCTTGGCAACTGAACAGGAATCCCCAACCTCCATCATGGGCAGTGATGGCGAACCTATGACACGCGTGTCAGAGGTGACATGTGAACTCATTTTTTTGGTTGATTTTTCTTTGTTAAATGGCATTTAAATATATAAAATAAATATTCCTATAATAAATATCAAAAATATAAATCTTTGTCTTACTATGGTTGCAAATATCAAAGAATTTCTATATGTGACACGGCACCAGAGTTAAGTTAGGGTTTTTCAAAATGCTGACACGCCGGGCTCAAAAGGTTCACCATCACTGCTCTAGGGAGAGGTTTCCTGTCTTGTCTCTTACTCCTTCCCCCTGTTAAAATTTGCTGCTTATAACAGATGTAGGCCAGTATAGTCAATCAGGCAAGCAGTGAAGCCTAGAAAAAAATATGTATTTTTCTAATAACAGGTGTAACAATGAGTATACGTAACAGATCCATATCTTAAAAATTACTTCTGATATACAAAATAAATTGTAATGCCCTTGCCAGTGTGGCTTAGTTGGTTGGAGTGTTGTCCCTTACACCATAAGGTGGAAGGTTCAATTCCTGGTCAGGGCACTTACCCAGATTGCGGGGTTTGATTGTTATCTCTGTATCTCTCTCTCTCTCTCTCTCTCTCTCTCTCTCTCTCTCCCTCTCTCTCTCTCTCTCTCTGCCCTCCCTCCCCCTTCCTCTCTCTTTAACCAATAAAAAATATCCTTGGGTGAGGATTACAATTTTTAATAAATAGGTGAATTCTATAAACAACTCCCTCCTTTATTAGTATTTTTTCAGGTAATTGTATAAAGTTTTTCACTCGGGGTCTAATTACACACCTGATGGACATATTCTATGCACAACTGTATCCCCAAGATATCCAGTCCTTGAGTGAACACTCTAATTTATGTTCTAATCTGCGATGCTTTGTCAGTTTTTCCTCTTCCAATGACTTTAACACAGTGGTTCTCAACCTTGGCTGCACATTAGAATCACCTGGGAATCTTTTTAAAATCCTGATTTCTGAGCCTCATCCTCCGGAAATTCTGTTTCTGTGTTACCAATGTTGTGGCTCCACCCCATAACAAAGAAACAGAATTTCCGGAGGATGAGGCCCAGAAATCAGGATTTTAAAAAGATTCCCAGGTGATTCTAATGTGCAGCCAAGGTTGAGAACCACTACTTTAACATCACCATAACATTTGCTTATCCTCTCAGTCTCAATGTCCCTCTCAGCCCCAATCTTCCACTCTCTTGCTCCCTTCCTTATTACTTACTGCATACCATAGATGATCTGTTTCACAGCCAATTCAAGAAAGCAACACATACTTACAGTTACTCATAATAAACACCCAGTTCCAATATATACTGGTAGAAACCATTTACAATAAGACTTTTAAAAACCTAATCTTTTCACACAGGTTTAGTGTAGAGCTGGCTACACTGAGTAACTGCATGGAGGTTCTAGTGTTAGAGGTCAATGCTTCTAAAAGGCCTGCAATAGCCTTTGGCACAAAGCAATCAAACTCTAACTTGGATATTGGCCTAAAGAAGGCATGAGCTCACAAACTTTCACTGTTGCTAGTGACACCACAAATGCAAGGGTAAAAAGGGCTCATTGGGTTGTAGGGCAGGGGATTTGTCAAGTCTGGAAATCCACTACATTGCAAAGATGGCACAATGTCCCAATAGTGGCAAAGTCCCAACCCAATACTCACAATGACCGGTCCAATTACTACTGTGCAACCAGATGGTACTGGGCAGCTAACTCTTTCAGAAGCTTATACTCTCACTTTTCCGGGGAACCATGACACAAAGTTATGTCACTCAAGAAGCACTTCTCTTATTTTGCTAGTACTTAAAAATAAACATTGCACATTCAATTACAATAATAAAAATTGCCTGACATATTCTTTGTATTTCTGAGTCCAAAATGTACAAAGGTTTATAAATATATATATATATAGCAGTTTTAGGATTACAGAAAAATTAAGTAAAAAGTAGTTTCCATACACTCAACATCTTCTCTTAGTTTCCTCTATTATTAACATCTTGCATTACTGGAGTATATTTGTCACAACTGATAAGCCAATATTGATATATTGTTATTAACTAAAGTCCATAGTTTACATTAGGGTTCACTCTTTATGTTGTGCATTCCACAGATTTTGACAAATGTTGAAGGCTTTTTTTTTAATCCTTCACAATACATTCTGGGTAATAATAAATCACCTTACCTCAAGACAATTTTAATTGCTTTAGCTTTGTAAAAGGAAGTTTCATAGGGATATGATAATGTAAATCATTCATTTCTCTTTAATGATTCATGGTTTCAAAGACTGTCTATAACATAACTCTGCAAACATATTTGACTTTGATTATCTGAAAACCAACCATTCACAACTCTCAAACCTCCAGCTTGGCTCTAAACATGAAAGGAGTCTGAAGAAATTATTGGACCACAAAAGAAAAAATAAGAAAACAGCCTTCAAGATGGTATCTGACAAGGGAGAGTTAGTCAGTCTGTTGATGACTCGGTCTGGATATGTTTATATAAACAGCTGACATTATTTTTTTAAAATTTAAATAAAATTGGGTTGAAGTGAACACTATTTTGTTGACCATGTTCATGAATTATAGAAACAATATGCATTGGTAGACTTGTATGATGTACCTGCATAGACAAAGAAAAACCAAACTCCTGCTTTTTTTATTGAAGGGTTTTCAGGGCTGTGTGTCTGCTCCTGAGCTTTTTTTTTTAAGTATGTGTATCCTTTGCTTGTATTTTGCATTAAAAATAAGAAAAGCAACCCTTTATTGTTGAACATGTGGGCATTGTCCCCTTTATTTTTTCCCCTCTCTTTTTGGGACATGTGAATCAAGTTATTTTTTTCTGTATATTTTCTGCTTTTGTAAGCTTTTGTTTTGTTTTAAAATAGCATTATAAAAGGGCTTGCACCCCCTCCCATCAAAACTAGCTGTATCATAAGAACGCAGAGCAGTGTAAGGAGCGGCATTAGGACAAAAAGACACGGAAGAAAATTGGGGAAGGAAGACAGTAGAAGTCAGGAGTAGCAGATGGAGACTAGATGTAGGACAGAGTGATAGCAACAGAACAGAGAGCCAGCTAGACATGAAATCACAGTGACATGAAATTTTTGAGAGGGTGAATGAGGAAGGACAATAGTATGGCCTTTAAATTGCTTAACAATTGTTTGTTCAATTGACTATATCAATGAGGAAGTAATATTGAGCATATTAAAAGTTTGTGTAAATACATAAAGATGATACACCAATGCACAGAAAATTCACTCTGAATCTGGTTGAAATCTTTTGGAAAGCTCAAGGGATAGGATTATTCCTGAGTAATAATATAGATACGTTACCTGGAGGTACTGATATAGATATAGATAATAGATATAGATATAGATATAGATATAGATATGCATACCGATGTAAAATATTTACCCTCATTTTTCATTTTTACTTTACAAATAAACATGAAATAAATTTCAAATTATTTTATTTGTCCTGTTCTTGAGGAATTTAACATCTCACTACAACTACTTCAGAAGAACATGCACCACTTTCCATTTCATCAGAGTTGTTTTTCTCTTGGCTATAATTTCCCTTCGATCAAAGTACAGTATGCAATGAAGCTATTTAATAAGGATGCTGTAGTTTACTTGCAGGCAAATTTGTTAAGAACTAATATTTAGAAAATTGGGATAGTATTATTTTCTTAAACATAGAAAAGAAATTGCATTTTGGATATAAATATAGTCTTTGGATAGAGAAGGCTCCAAAAATTTTCAAGTCTAAGTTTAGAAAATGGCTCTCACACAAAAGCAGCTCAGTGGTTGTTTGGGGACATGGGCAGAAGGAAGAATGTACTGCAAAAGGGGCCTGAGGAAACTTTTGTGGGAGTGATAAAAATATTCTACATCCTGATTGTAGCAGTGGTTTCATGGGTATATACATTTGCCAAAACAGCAAATTATATGCTTTAAGTAAATGCAGTTTATTTTATGTAAATGATACTCAATAAACTTGATAGTAACATTCCACAATGTATATGTATATCAAATCCTCACGTTGTACCCTTTAAATATATCCAATTATATTTATTAATTATTCCTTAATAAAGTGGGGGGGGAGTGGATATTTTTAAAGTAACTCTAACAAAGGCTGCCTGCTTATTTATAGATCATCGATTTTCAACCAGTGTGCTGCAAGAATTTTTAAAACATGCAGTACGTGACTATTTAGTCAGGGGCACTGACTTCCTTTCCCTTAGACCAGTGGTCGGCAAACTCATTAGTCAACAGAGCCAAATATCAACAGTACAATGATTGAAATTTCTTTTGAGAGCCAAATTTTTTAAACTTAAACTATATAGGTAGGTACATTGTTATTAACTTAATTAGGGTACTCCTAAGGCTTAGGAAGAGCCACACTAAAGGGGCCAAAGAGCCGCATGTGGCTCATGAGCCGCAGTTTGCCGACCACGGTTCTAGGGCAAGGGGTAGTTGTCGGGGACTCTACATGAAAGTAGCAAGTGGTGGAAGTGTAAAGCAAAGGAGATGGCCAAGTTCTGTACCCATGGTGGGGGAAGAAGAAGACCGTAATAGGGATGCTAGTCAGAATCAAGAGCTAGTTAGGTCCTTTATCCAGTCGAATCATCAAGAGTACCTAAACCTATTACCCCCTATTACCCCGAATCTACTTCATGACCTACTTCTTGTCCCATCTTTTTTTGGAGTCCAATCAAGAGTTTGAAGCTAATCAAGAACTCCTAATCTCTTTGTAAGGAAGTGGAAAGGAACTTAATAGTGCCTATTGTGTGGCAGACAATATTCTGTTACCTAGTTTGATCCATAGAACAACCTGAGAAATACATACCATTATCTTCTTTTTATATATGAGAAACTGAATCTTAGTTAAGTAACTAGTAGTGACAGTGCCAGGATTAAAGGTCAAGCCTAATTATGCTTAAGAGGACTGTGCCCTCTAAGCTGGGAATTGTTTTTGACTTTGCCCACAGGTCAGTCTGAGGCTTAACCCTATATCAGCTCCCCACAGCATGTGGCTCGTGAGCCGCTGTTTGCCGACCACTGCCTTAGACTGTCAAATAAAAAAAATGACAACAGCTTACACAAAAATAGCCATCTGGGGTGAATGAATCAAAATTAAACTTATTTTTTTTTCAGATCAGCAAAAATATATTTTTTGGTGTGCCGCAGAATTTTAGTAATTAATTTATGTGTGCCATGAGATGAAAAGATTTGAAAATTGCTGCTATATATGCAAGTATAAACTTTCACCACCTATTAGCTTAGCTGCTTGGTTTCTTTCCTAAGTATGATTAGGTGCGCTTACTACATTGGAAATTCCTTCTAAGTTCTTCCCTTAAAAAGAGGCAGCGCTTAGGAGGAAAAGGTTACTGAAGCTCTGCCTCTTTTAAGGCACATTGTTGGACCCTTTCACTTACATGTTTGTTTCTCGAGCTGGTTAAGTACAGTATTTCTAAATATCAACCTTCTGTTTTTAGAGTACCCTTTAGTGAAGCAGGTGAAAAGCAAGGTTGTATGAAAATCCTAAGCCATGTTGCAGTTGGATGTGCTTAGCAGAGTCCCAAGGGGCCACACATGAAATAAAGAATTGTTGTTTACCTGTAGCCAGAATTTGAAAGAATCCTAAATGCATGACCATCATTACCTTTGTTTTTGGCTTTGAAACTCAAGAGACTTTGAATAACAATACAAGTTGTCTAACAACCAAATTCAATTTCAGCTCATAAACATTTTGAGCCCAGCCAGCTGGCTCAATGGTTGAGTGTCAACCTATGAACCAGGAGGCCCCTGTTCTATTCCGGGTCAGGACACATGCCTGGGTTGTGGGCTCAATAATCTCTAGTGTGGGGCGTGCCTGGGATGGGGAGGGGGAAGGGGTGGCAGCCTATCAATGATCCTCTCTCATCATTGCTGTTTCTATCTCTCCCTCTCTCTTCTTCTCTGAAATCAATAAAAATATATTTTTAAAACATTTTTTGAACAAACACACAAAAAATAGAGCCACAATTTTTTGTGTTTAGAAGAAAATGGTCCTAGGATCTTAAAACTTGAATTAACCCTGGCATCTGGAGATGTGGAATCTTTGACAAGGAACTTACAGTGTCTCCTTAGTTTCCAGAAGCTATCTGGCTAGGAACTTTATCATTTCAAGTATTTAAAGCTCTAATTTTTTACAGGACATTTCTTAGAATATGTTGAAAAATAAAATTTTGTTAATTTATATGTCTAAATCCCACTACTATGGCTTAGGGATATAACAGTTTTGAGACTTTATAATCCATGTGTATGTATCTTTGTGTCTATATGTACTCTTTAGTCTCTAAGAAACTTGGGTGGGCAGGGGACACCTGTTACTTCAGCTCACCTGAACACATGAGAGGCCATATGATCGATCAAGTCTATAGGCAGATGCTAATAGTTTCACAAGCAAGAATGATATGTAAAACTAGATCCCCACAATCACTGACAAACCAATGCTTAATTTCTTCCTAATAAAAGAACACATTTAAAAAATGTTTTTATTGATTTTAGAGAGAGAGGAAGGGGGAGAGGGAGAGAGAGAGAGAGAGAGAGAGAGAGAGAGAGAAACACCAATTGTTTCTGACCGCAAGCACCCTGACACACCCCAACTGAGGACTGAACCTGAAACCTAGGCATGTGCCCTGGCTAGGAATCAAACCGGTGACTCTTCAGTGTACAGGATGATGCTCAACCAACTAAGCCACATCAGCCATGGCATAAAGCACACATTTTAAACTTTACAAGAGTCAAGCAGCCTTATCCATACTCTAAAACTGAAAGTGAATGACAAAAACGTATAGAAATTTAGTTTTGTATCATCCTTATCAAAACAACCTTGATAAGGCCTGGCCAGTGTGGCTCAGTTGGCTGGGCATCAAAAAGTTTCTGGTTGATTCCTGGTCAGGGCACATGCCTGGGTTGAGGGCTTGATTCCCAATAGGGAATTGTGCAGGAGGCAACCAATCTATGTTCCACTCTCACATTGATGTTTCTCTGTCTCTTTCTCATTTTCTCTGTCACCCTTTCTCTCTCTAAAAATCAATTTAAAAAACCTTGATGATAAAAATCTCAGTATCCTTAGCTATCATTACCTTAGTATTGAAAAGTATACATAAAACCTTGCGGATACTATAAATTCTTGTGATTAGACTATGGATGGATTA
>NW_005357691.1:347243-355654 GCF_000412655.1 Myotis brandtii | reverse complement strand
TTATGTGGATAATTAAAATATAAATTCCACAAGAAGTAATGTGCTGACCACAAAGACTTATTTTGATTGTTCTTTTCTTTTTAAAATGTTTTAAAAAATATATTTTTATTTATTTCAGAGAGGAGGGAGAGGGAGATAGAGATAGAAACATCAATGATGAGAGATAATCATCAATGGACAACCTCCTGCACACCGCCTACCAGGGATTGAGCCTGCAACCTGGGCATGTGGCCTGACCAGGAAAGGAACTGTGATCTCCTGGTTCATGGGTTGGTGTTCAACCCACTGGGCCACACAGGCCAGGCAATTGTTCTTTTCTTTTTGTAGGTTTCACTGCATTTTAAAAAAAGCACACACGGATCTTCTATCTGTGCATTTCCACCTACAGAAGTTCAAAAATACAGTACAATAAAATCTCATTGTTTAAATGCAGAAGAAAACCCATTTTCTACTAGGCATACAGTATGCTACAGGAAGCTTGGAAGAGCTGACAATGCACACTTTCATTAATGGGCATGAATGAGAAACAGGAGCAAAAACTCTTTAAGAACACACCCCTAGGCAAGGGTAAAATTTCCTCATTTGTTCAAATAGTAAGTCCTTAGTACTGAGTATTCATATGCATTATCTCACATAGGTTAGCATTTGCTGGGGCCCTGGCTATAGAGAAAGGATGATTTTGTGTTCACAGGTTTATAAGTATAGGGGTAAAAGAAAGTTTACAGTTGTTCATATGAAAAATAATACAACACCAAACTGTTTCTTGTACTCACAACTGTAAACCTACTTTTGTCCCACTCTGTATATGCGGCCTATGTTATTTCTGATCAGATTTTGTTTAATTCTATTCTATCAGTGACATTCTGCATTGAATGACACCAGCTCTTCTTAGCCCAGATTTGCTCCAGGCAGCAGCTTCCCTGCCCATCTTAGGCTGAAAAAAGGACCTGGCCCAGTCCAGGTTGGTATAACTATAATACTGGTGAATGGGATAAGGGGTACACAGTGGAACGTGAAAATGATGATGTGGATACACTGAGAACCAGGAAAAAAAAGAAAGTGGGTACAGTCAGCTGTACTGAAAAACAAGTCACCCTAAGAGTAAAAAAGACACACAGGCAAAGGAGACACAAAGAGTGAGCCACACAGCTACAAAGAGAGACAAAGAGAGCAGGGTAAAGAGAGGGAGGAAAGCTGAAAAACTTTAATAGTGCCAAATTCAAACAACAGTTATGTTTGTTAATGATGCCACATTGTCAGCATTTGCTGTAATTTCTTAACTTCCTACCTAAATTTGGAAGCAGATGCAATCTTTAAAATTTCTTTCCCACAATTTTAACAGATATCTCATTCTATACAGGAAACAAATAATTTTGTACAGCAAAAGCTTTAATCGTGTTCTTCTGGCACCCATGTGTAAAGACTCATAAAAGTTGTTTGTCGTTCCTCTTGTTTGGCATGTTTGATATGCCTTGGTACTTGCCCCATAGGCCAGGGAAAATTAAACTGAGGGCCAGACGCACAAAAGAGGTTCCCGATCACTAATACGCAATTTCAATAAAGTAAATTATATGAAAAATTCCTGTACTGCTCAGAACTGTTTTGATCATTTTCTGAAATTAGGAAATATGTGGGCTTTTTGGTATCCTTTAGTACAGTTAATATACTTGCACCATAAAAGCCTGTTTTTTTGAGGGACAGGCTAACAAAAAGTTCTTGGCTATGAGAAGTTTGTAATTAGAAAATAAAAACTTACCTACTATGGAGGAACTATAACTTCACACTGGAACTCCAACATTAACACATTATATGATCTTGGAACAGGTGCTTGACCTCTTTGAGCCTCCTTTTCCTCACCTGAAAAATGAAGGGGGTGGGTATTGATAGTCCCTTCTAGCACTGAAATTCTATCACTCAAGTTTGAGGAGGAGAAATTTTAAGGGGGTTGCATGAAGAGGCCACAGGACAGTCCTCCAACTCCCTGGCAGCTTTCTCACTTCACGCCTTATGCTCATGAGTTCTATCTAGAGATGCAACAATAATTCAGAAATTTTGTTAAAATTTAAAAAAAATTTAGACTACACTTATAGGTTGGAGATTTTACAAAGGACTTGAGTTCACAATTTTTTAAAAAAATCACTGTATTTTAAAAGAAATACAGCCTGGCCAGCGTGGCTCAGTGGTTGAGCGGCAACCCATGAACCAGGAGGTCATGGTTCGATTCCAGTCAGGGCACATGCCCGGGTTGTCAGCTCAATGCCCAGTAGAGGGCGTGCAGGAGGCAGCCGATCAATGATTCTCTCTCATCATTGATGTTTCTATCTCTTCCTCTCTCTAAAATCAATAAAAACATATTAAAAATAACAAAAAGAAATACAAAACATTGTCATTAACTTCTGGGTGGTGGATTGTAACTCATTTTTATTTTCTTCTTTAGACTTTTCTGTATTTTCTGAATTTCCCTACAATGAAAAAGTACTACTCTTATAATTAAAAAATTAGATTTTTCAAAAGGACTAGTGTGTTCTTACAAGTTTGATCAGATCTCTTGAATCTATTCTAAAATCGATGGGAGGGGGGCACAAAATCAGACAGTATCACAATGAGTATCCATACATAGTGGTTGATTACCCAAGTGGCTGATTGCTGTAGTCAGAATCAGGACATTATTATTACAATCAAAATCTCTACTTCACAGTCCTAAGTGGAAATCAAAACGTGCATTTTATCTAAATAACATTTCTTTTCTCCCCCAGCATACTGGCCCTTGAGAATCATGGTTAAAATTCCTTTCCAATTTAAAGTAAATGAAATGAAACACGAGGTTCTTCTTCTTCCCACAAAAAAAGCTTGCCAGACAAAATATGATTGCTAATGGCTGTCTCTTATTTTTTCTCTTTTTATGCTCTAAAACACAACATATCAAAAGTGAAATATTTAGCTGTCAAAACAAAACACACCCCCATATGAAAAACAAAAGTATGAATTTGATGAAATTTTTTATAAAAACAACTTCCAACAACTTTGATAGAAAAAAACAAATGCTTAAATTGTGTAAAAAGATGACAAACCAAATGTTGCATTACTATGTTTTTTTAAAAAATATATTATTTTATTGATTTTTTACAGAGAGGATGGGAGAGGGATAGAGAGTTAGAAACATTGATGAGAGAGAAACATCGTGCCTCCTACACACCCCCTACTAGGGATGTGCCCACAACCAAGGTACATGCCCTTGACCAGCATCGAACCTGGGACTCTTCAGTCCGTAGGCCAATGCTCTATCCACTGAGCCAAACCGATTAGGGCCGCATTACTACGTTTTATATGACAGTCCTAGAGAAGGTAGAAGGTAAGCTGCAGAAAGGATCTAAACACAATTTAGTAACTTCCAGTTGTACAATTATCAAAAGTTTTCCAAAAATTCAAGTAAGATAGAAAATGAAGTTTCTAAAATGACAACAGGCTTAGTTTATGTAGATCTCCAGAATACCACGTTGCACTCAGTTCTCATCTGTTGAAGAAGGTACAGCAATTCACCTCTCCATTCTCTACCTGAATATAATCCAGCAACTACAACACATTACTTCTGAAATTACTTTTTATAGGACTGGTTACTCACCTCTCTGCAGCTTGCTCCTCAACTCACCCCTTTCATCAACCCCAAACTTTAGATCAAGCAGCAGGGGACAGTGGCTTAGTAGTGGGACTTAAGTTCAAATCCCAACTTTGCTGATTATTAGTTGTGCAATCTTAGACAAGTTACTTCACTAATCTTATCTATGAAATGTGCATAACTATATTTTGCACATTTTTGTAAACAATATTTTGATGTCTACTTCCAACCTCGATCAGCTATGAGACCTAAGGCAAGTTACTTTACCAGTCTGAGCCTGATTCCTCGTTTATAAAATGAAGAGGATATACCATGCATACAAGTGCCTGGCACAGAGTAATTACCATCAATGGTAGCTGTTATTGGTCTTTTAAATATTTTGGTCCATGCATGGGAATCAGTCACTTTTAAGACTAGTAAAGTGAGCTCAACAAACTACTCAAGTCACATCAAGAAACTGTCATTGTTCTCTACACTCCTGAAGTTACATGTTATTCCATTTTGTAGAGGAAATTACATCAACCTCAGCACTATTGACTTTTTGGTTTAGGTGGGGGGGGGGGGGGGGGGGGGGGGGGCGGGGAGAGCCAGCTTTGTGCACTATAGAATGTGAAAGCAGCATTCTTGGCCTCTCAGAGGCATGCCAAGCCCCAAGTTGTAACAGCCAAAAATGTCTCTGGACAATGTTCAATGTTTCCTGGGGGCAAAACTGCCCTAGTTAGAAACCACTGGTCTAGCATTCTTCACAAAAAGGGGAATTCTCAAAGATCTCAGGAAGTAGCCTTTCAGGAGGGCAAGGGTTTACTAGTGCTACTATTTAGTATTAACCATTCTTCTGGGCTCCATCATCTATTATTATCCACTAGAGGCCTGGTGCACGAAATTTATGCACTTGGGGGGGGTCCCTCAGCCTGGCCTGCGCCCTCTCGCAGTCCGGGAGCCATCCTGGGAGCTCTTGGGGAGCGGGCCTAAGCTGTCAGTTGGACATCCTTAGTGCTCGCCAGCGGTGAGCTCAGCTTCTGGCTGAGCAGTGCTCCCCCTGTGGGAGTGCACTGACCACCAGGAGGCAGTTTCTGCGTTGAGCGTCTGCCCCCTGGTGGTCAGTGTCCATCATAGTGACCGGTTGTTCTGCCGTTCGGTCAGTTTGTATATTAGCCTTTTATTATATAAGATAATTCTAAGTTGACCACAGAAAAATAAATTTTTGGGCCCACTATGCTGTCAAAAGATGCTTTAAGTCTCAGGAATGAATGCTGGCCTGGCCATCTTCTCACTACTCTATAAAGGGATACAAAATGTTGAATCTAAATATCAAGAATTGTACTATGTCCTATTTATTTTACATAAAACAACTCATCTTTTAAAAAAGACCATAAAGCTTAAGAAGACTTAAAAATTATATTATTACCCAAAATGAAAAGTATGTCTTAGCTGGGGAGGTGAGATAAAATTTATGCAGTGAACAATTCTCTGGAAATGACTCCACTGTTTGCATGACTAAAGCATATTTAATATATCTAATAAAGTGCTATGCCAATGTCCAAAAGACTGGACAACTCTCAATTATTCACAACAAATTCATTGTCTATCTTTCATTTAGTAACTTCACCAGAAGGCAGAAGTCATTTTTTATCCACTGTGCATCCCTGCACCTAGCACACAGCCTCCAACCGAGGAGGTAACTCAGTAATGTTTGTTAAATAAATGAATGGTCAGATACTCTGCTTAATTAAGTATTCCACTGACAAAAAAACCCAACCCTTTCTTTGCTCTTATCCAACAGGAGCTGAAAGAAAAGCTCTTTTAAGAGAAAATAATTACAGTTGACTCCCTTTTACCCCAAATCCCAACAACTGGAAAGTTCAATTAACCAAAAAAATTTTGTAGGCAAAAGTTGGGGAAAGCAGCCAAAGAGTTAAGTTCAAGCAAGTGCCAACATTTGTTCAACTCCCACAAGGTTATAATAGCCAATGTTACTGGCACCAGAGGGGAGAAAGGGAGGGGTGTGGGGAAGAAGGGAACCAGGAAGTGGAGGGCAGGAAAACAGGGATCAGTCTCATGAGGTTAGCTTCCATTCCTTCAACAAACTGTTATTTTTTTCAAATGGTGTGGGGCAATTTCTTACACAAAGTCTTGATTCACAAATTACTTTTCAAATGGATGTTAACAAAATCTTTAAGGTTATTTAGAAAGATATTTGATCATATATTTGTTAATTTCTGAAATGTCATCTTTTTTTTCCCTTCCAGTCCCACAGGACAAACAACAGGTTCTCAAAAAGCTGGGTAAAAGACACTCAATTTACACTTTTTTAAATACAGAAACTTGAGGCCCACCACCCATCAACATTCTCCTCTCTTCAAAAGATTTTACCTCTGGGGATTCTATTCCTAAGAGAGAAAAATCAGAATTTAATCAGAATTAAATCTCCAAGGCAAACAAACAAACAAAAAAGGGTGTACAACTTTTCACCCCCTAAGGGCTATTCCAGGTATCCTCAAGGGATTGGTTCCAGGACCCCCACAGATACTCAAATCTGTGCATATTCAAGTTGCCTGTATAAAACTGTGTAGATCAATGCAGACAGTCGGCCCTCCATATCTGTGGACTCTCGAGGCAGATGGAAAACAGTACAGGTATTTACTGAAAAAAGAAACCACCTTATAATTGTACCCTTGAAGTTCAAACCTGTGTTGTTTAAGTGTCAACTGTACTATTTTTAGATTGTTGCCTATGCATAGACTTCATATCACATTAACATTAGAAATGGTGCATATAATAATGTTTATTTAAATGTAGTTGCATTAATCTTTGAGACCCAAATCTCTACTTCTACTTAAACATTTTCAGGTTAGCATTTCCAGTAAACAAATAATTATCTTATTTCAGTGGTTCACTAATTTTATACTTATTAAGTTAGCTCCAATACACTGGTATCATACAAGAGAAAATTTTAACAATTTAAATCTTACACATATTTTTTAATGTTTCACGCAAAATCTAGACTAGGTTAATAAAAAAACACACAACTCTTTCCTTCTCCAAAAACTCAATAGGGGAATGGTAGCTTAGAATTTCAAAAACAAGATATGGCTACAAAACCTATATGATAGCATTAGACTGTAATTGTTGGGAGGTGGTTTGTACAAATCATGGCCTATCTGACCAATTTCCTGTTGCATAAAGATTATATTTGCTCTTCAAAATGTTAAATAAGCATTTTAAAGACTGAAGGTAAAGACTAGATTGGAACCTTATGTAACCAAAATGGGAAAGCAGTATATAGCCTCACCACATTAAAGGCCTTAGCCTCTTTAATATGTATTCTTCTTAAGCAAATAAGAGCATGAGTTTCCAAAGGCAAAGCTACCATCCCAGAAGCCCTTGCTTTTTCAGTGTAAAGAATGGTGTGTGTGTGTGTGTGTGTGTGTGTGTGTGTGTGTGTGTTTTCCCCGGAGAAGAGCTGGGAATGGAAAGGCTTTGCAAAATTCCAAGGGGTCCATAATATACATTTATGCTATTTTGCAAATGTTCACATTTCCAAGGAACAACATAAAATTTACATTAAAACTGTCTTAATCAAGATAACAGAAAAAAATTATTCCTGCTGCTCTATAAGCTTGCCATAGATTTGATAACCCAGGGAAGAATAACAGGCAATTACAAAATGATGGCTCCAATTAGGAAAACAGGATATATTCCAAATTCAAATCAAAGGGGGCTCGGATAATCCCGATGGAATAATTTAAACGAATATAGGGGACTTCCAGCAAAGACATTCGATGTTTATTCTATTTCTACATCCTCTGAAAGCCAAGTAAAAATGCTACGACAGATCTCTTGCCCTTCAAGATATTAAAAATCCAACCTGGAGTCCCCTTAATAAACTGTATTCTCTTCTTTTCCCAAGGGGTCTCCCTGGTACAGGATTTTTATTGTAAAGGGCAAAATCAAAACAAACCCGAGAGACTCGCACAGCCCCAAAATGCAGAAAATAATGTAGCACTGAACCCGAACCACACACAGCCTTCCTTTGCAGATTTCCACAAGTCCACCTCGTCCTGGAGGATAAGAGGCCTTGAGGAATGGAAAGGAAAGAGAAACTTCGAAAGCAGAAAGCGCTCCCCCAGAGCCTAGAACAGACGGCACCTTGTAGGGATTTTAAGCTTTTTGAGGCGGAAAGGTTACACCCTGCAGTTTTGAAAATCCACGTTCTAAGGCTCAACCCACGTGATAGAACCTTCCTCTAGCTTCTCTGGGGTTCCACGCTGGAGCTGAAATCCACCACTGTCCTCACCTCCATTCGCCAATCCCCCGCCCTTCCCTTATAGTGAAGCGCAGCGGGCTCTCCCCTCCCTCCCCATTCTCCCTGCACCCTCCCCCACTCCTCCAACCCCTCCGCATCTCCATGGAGAAAACTCAGGCGAGCCCCCTACCTCCACTCCCTCGAATCCCCACCCCCACCACCCTTATTGAGGCAGGTCCCCCTTCACTGCCTCCCCAATCCCCACCATCCTTGATTAGAAAACCAAGGGGAGACCCCCACTTCATCTTCACCCGCTCCCCACAAACCCTGCTAACTCTGCTTGTTGAGAAAACCAAGAGGTGCCCCCAAATCGGCCCACACCCACTGCCCGACATCATGGGTGAGAAAACCTAGAGCCCGGTTCTCTCCCTCCTCCCTCCCCATCATTCCGCATAGGAGAGCGCGGAAAGCCCCCCTTTCGCTCCTTCTCCCCACCATCTCCACCTTCTCCCTCCCCAGTCGCTCCCCATCCCCACCGCCCACCATCTC
>NW_005357691.1:341693-346485 GCF_000412655.1 Myotis brandtii | reverse complement strand
GGCCCACCCTGGCCTGGAGAGGAGGGCGGGCTAGGGGCTCTCGGGGCCCTCCTCCCTGGCGCTGCAGCCTTCGAGCACGGTGGGGAGTCACGAGTCACTGCAGGCAGCCTCGCCCAGGGCTGGGGAGGTGGGAGTAACAAAGAGAGTAGAGCGAAGGTGGCCTGGCCAGGGGCCTCAGCTAACCTGCGTACTCCCTGCAAAGCGACCGGGCCCGGAACGTAACCCGTTTCGCCCCGACTGCGTAACTGCGTGGTCGGAGTGGCGCCAAGGGACCCGCCAGCGACCCTTCCCCTTAGTAACAAGCAGGAAAGGGGCGAAAGGAGCCCCATCCATAAGTCCAAAGCCACCATCCAGAGAGCTTTACATCACTCAGAAAAACACTGATGGCAGCCGCACGTGGTCACTCATTCAATCACTTAATATTCAGTTTACTGAGCCCTCCCTATGTGCCAAGAACTATGCCAGGTGCTGGAGAGACAGCGCAGAGTTCTAGAACACTCTCCACCCTGCCCTAGGAGCTTGCAATCTAGTCGGAGAGACACATGATAAAGAAGTGATAAAATAATCAAATCTGGGATAAGACCTGTGCAGGAAAAGAACAGGGTGCAAATTGTGTGGTTAGGCAGGAGGAGGTGGCATTTAAGCTGAGCCCTGAAAGTTATGAAAGGAGCAACCATAAAAACAGCCAGGGAAAAACCTTCCAGAAATAAGGAGCAGATGTACAAAAGCCAGAAAGAGAGGACAAACCTTGATGCCTTGGAACTAAGGTGGTGATTATGACGGACACCAAAAGAGCTGGGGAGAGTAGCATAATAAAATGTTGGACAAGTTGCCAGGGACCAGATCATGAACTGCATCTAGTCAATGGGCAGACGGTTTTATTCCAAAATAAATGGGAGGCCATTGAATGAATGGTTTTACCTTGGGGTATGACATGATCTGATTTATAATTCTTTTTTCTTTTGGAGTAATTGTAGGTTCACATTCATTTTTAAGAAATAAAACAGAGATCCTATGTACCCTTTACCCATTCCTGCTCCTAGGCAAAACTAAAATACAAGATCACAACCAGAATATTGACATTAGTACAATCTACCAATCTTACTCAGATTTACCTGGATTTACTTGTGTGTGTGTGTTTAATTCTATACAATTTTATCACGTGTAGGCTCATGTATCCATCACCACAATCAAGATATAAAATAGTTCCATCATTACAAGGATCCATCGTGTTGCTTTTATAGCCACAGTCTCCTACCCAGTTCTCCCAGTCCCTCACCATTGGCGACCATTAATCTGTCCTCTGTTTCTACAGTTTTGTCTTTTCAGGACTGTTATGTAAATGAATCATACAGTATGTAACCTTTGGGGATTAGTTTTTTCACTCAGCTTCATTATTTTTTATTGCTGAGTAGTATTACAGGTCTGACTTATATTTTTCAAAGACCACCTTGACTATCAGAAAGGTTTAGAGGAGAATGAGAATCAAAGGACTAGTTAGAAGGCTTTCCCAATAGTCTTTGTCAAAACTGATGGTGGTTCAGTTTAAGATGGTGCCTGTGGAGGGAAGTTTAAGGGTTTGATGGAACAGGTTTGAAGAGGGAATTGGAGTTGAAGTCTACACAACATAGTGTAGACATTTCACTGTAAAGGGAAACTGAAGTAGAGTAGAACAGAGAGACAAGTAGGGACAAAGGTTAATTTCTTCGTTTTTAATTTGAGAGATGAGAATGTGTTTGGAATAAATCAGTAGGGAGAGATTGCTGACGAGAGGGAAGGGCTTATGAAAGGAGTCCCTGCCTAGGTGAGAGCTGGATTGCACTGGGAAGATGGGCCCTCCACCTGCTGAAGGGCATTCTCCTTTGTAAAGACCAGGAAGATACATGCTAATCAGGGGATGGAGTGGAGGCAGTCTGCTGTGTACTTCCAATCTGATGACTTCTGTTCCCCTCACCACCCACTGGGTTCACAAACTGGGCGCTGGCCTCCTTTAGGAGAGAGCATAGACCCTTGCAAAGTTCCCTTCTCTCTCCCAGGCACCAGGGATCTGGGCTTTCCCCTTTTCCCATTTCAAGCCCTGAGAAACACTGAAGTCTGGTCTTTCTGGATGGTAAAAGAGACTCTCCTTCACACTTGCTAGGAAAAGAAGGAGCTGATCTGCCCCACTCTTATCCTGAGAACAATTAACTCCGAAGCAGGGACTCCTCAAATAGAATACCAGCCCAGTGTGCATCCCCAAATAGCCAAGAGGCACCCAAGCTGGAGGGCTCCAGATGAAAAGCCCTCTCCCAGGGAACCATCTGGCCATCCTTTGGCGCTCAATCAGTGTTAGTTGTGGGTCATTTCTCACAAGACCCCTTTCTTCCTCCCCCTTCCTTTCTCCATCTTTCCTTTCCCCTTCTTTCTGCCCCACCTTCTTTCCCACCCACACCCTTCTTCCCTTCCTTCCTCCCTTCTTCAGATATTTGTAATGTTCTACTAGGTGCCAGTCAGCGATCTCGATCTCCCACATTGCTTGGGCTTGGTCAGTCCTGCCTGCCTCTTAACACTTCATCTCTTTGGATTTGAACTCAACTATTGTGGGTCATGTGGCCACATTGTTCCACTTAAAATATGTGGGGGACTCTGTTGCAGAATAAGCAAAAATGGATAAAAGGAAAGAGGCTGCCCAAATTGTGAACTTGTGTTACATTCTGGTAATGTTTCCAGCACCAAGAAGCAAAAAGAAATTTGTTTAATTTCTTTCAGGATGACTAAATTCAGATGGTATAATCTCAGAGCTGATCTTTTCTGTTTCTTTTTGAGTAAGGAAACAGGCATGAGGAGAAGGGTCTGAGATTTCAACAGAATTTAAAACACCCTTGAAATATGAAGCATAGAATCCTTTGTCTTCCTTGGGTATAGTCATAGGACCATAGGCTTTGGAATCTTGCAGACATGGGTTCAAGTTTGAGCTTGGCCACTTATTGGTTGTGTGGCCCAGGGCAAGTTATAAACTCAAGTGTCTTCAAACTTTTGCTGGTGACTATAGCAAACAGGGGCGGGGGGAGATTTTTTAAAAGATTAAAAACAAGAAAGTGTTTGCTCATTTACTCCCTAAAATAATGTTTACCCCCTCATATATTGTAAGTTGATAGCTAAATGTTTTGGTCCCATGCTTAAATAGTTACAAAGTAAGTTATTTCGGTATATAGCCAATATGGACATTCTAAAATAAAGTGGTTGCCTCAGTTTTTTTCAGTCTGTCCAATTGAAAATTAATATAATAGACTTTTCATGCCCACCATCAGCTATTTAAAAAATACATTATTAATATATTTTTAAGAGTTGGAAATTTTACATCGGTCCTTTTTTCTCCCTAAACTCATTTCCATTCCAATTCTCCCGCAGAATTTCATCCTAATGTAATATATTTTATGCCTGTAAGTCTGCTTTTGATCACTCTATATACTTCTATGCAACAAAAATCCTATATAATAAAAGCCTAATATGCAAATCAAACGAACAGCAGAATGACCAATCGCTATGACACACACTGACCACACACTGGCCACGGGGCAGACGCTCAACACAGGAGCTGCCCCGTGGTGGTCAGTGCACTCCCACAGGGGGAATGCCTCTCAGCCAGAGGCTGGGCTCATGGCTGGAGAGCACAGTGGCGGTGGCAGGAGCCTCTCCCTCCTCCACAGCAGCGCAGCGCTAAGGAGCAGTGAGCAGGTGTCCCGGACTGCAAAAGGGTCCGATTGCCGGTTTAGGCAGACATCCCCCAAGGGGTCCCAGACTGCAAGAGGGCACAGGCTGGGCTGAGGGCCCCCCCCCCCCCCCGCATGCATGAATTTCGTGCACCGGGCCTCTATGAACATAAGTTAAAATTAATTTTTTTATCTTTTGACCCCTTTCACACATTTCTCTCACCCCCGACCCCCTGGTCTTGACAACCAACAATCTGTTCTCTGTGTTAGAACTTGGTTTTTATTTTATTTATTTTTTTAGATTCCATATATGAGAAATCATATGTTATTTGTCTTTCTTGGTTTGATTTACTTTCCTTAGCATAATACCCTTAAGGTCCATCCATTGTTGTCTCAAATGGCAGGATTTCATTCTTTTTAGTGGCTGAATAATATTCTATTGTGTATATATATTGCACTTCTTGTTGTTGTTGTTAATACTCACCTGAGGATAGTTTTCCATTGATGCTTAGAGAGAGTGGAAAGGAGAGGGAGAGAGAAACATCAATGTGAGAGAGACTAGTTGATTGGTTGTCTCCTGCACCAGCCCTGACCAGAGCCCAGGTTTGGGGAGAAGCCTGCAACCAAGTTACGTACCCTTGACTGGAATGAACCTGGGACACCTTTGGTCTGCAGGCCGATGCTCTATCCACTGAGCAAAACCAGCTAGGACTATATTTCACATCTTTATCCATTCATCTGTGGATGGACATTTAGGGTGTTTCCATATCTTGGCTATTGTAAATAATGCTGTAATGAACCTAGGGACACATATATTCTTTTGAATTAGTGTTTTGGGTTTCTTTGGTTAAATACCCAGGAATTGGAGTGCTTGGTCATATGATAGTTCTAGTTTTAATTTTTTTTAGAACACTCCATACTATTTTCCATAGTGGCTGTATCAGTTTACATCCCACCAATAGCCATAGCAGTTAAAATTAATTTAAAAAATTTCTTATCACTATAAGGCTCCATGTGTTTAAAAACAAAATTTCTAGATAGAATTATGCTTATTACACAATTAGTAAAAAGAACTTAAAAATTTTATAAAAATTAAAAAT
>NW_005357691.1:329316-341457 GCF_000412655.1 Myotis brandtii | reverse complement strand
GCCCTTACCCCCTGGTGTCTGTGTCCATTGGTTAGGCTTATATGCATGCATACAAGTCCTTTGGTTGATCTCTTCCCCTTACCCCCACCCTCCCCTACCTTCCCTCTGAGGATTGACGGTCTGATCGCAGAAATGGGTAGAATTAAATGAAAAAATTTCTCACAGCATTGTCAAACAATTCTTTGCATGTCTTCTGAGTTGTGTGTCAAAAATCTGATTGTGATCTATAGTCAAAAATTAATTTTAATGATTTATTAGCTGGCAATTCCCTTAGATCCTTCAGCAATTTTCTTGAAAGAAAAGCAAAAGGTCTTGCTAAGCAGTGATTAGGGTCATTCATTTTTTCCACACCATCACCCTTATTTTGGCTGGTGCCTTTGTTTGGAACTCTGAGTTTTCTGTCTGCATCTCCACACCACCCCCAGGAGAGGGGGAGGGTCAATGCTACAAAGTAAGATTAGGGAAGGAGGGGTAGAGGGAGATGATTGTCTCTTGTAAAATGAAAGGAGGGCTATTTAGAAAGAGGAGATGGGGAAGGAGAACCCACCTGCCAGAGACTCAGTGTTCTTAGGAGATCAATTTTAGGAATTTGAGAGTCTAGAAATTGATTTCTTCACAACTGAATGTGCCCACCAACTCCTGGCCATTTTTCATGTATCCCCAATGATATTCATAACCTAGCTTGACTTAATTTACCTCATTCCAGTTTCCACATCTGTAATTTGGAACTGGCATTCTCTAAATTACAGCATTAATATGAGGATGGAATTAAATCACATACCACATGTATAGCACCTAGCACAATGTGAGACATATAGTAGGTATTCAGCAAATATTATATTCTCTCTTCACTTTTCCACCTTGACATGCTCATTTTTACACAAATATGATTGCTAATCTTTTTATTTATAGGCTAAAAAGTGTGTTAAATAGAGGTTATGACTTGGCTAGGATTACACATACCAATAAAAGTGGGCTGAAAATCTAATAGAGGACATTTTTTCTGTATTTTTTTTTTTAGCTTTTAGACATTTTTAAAAAGGAAAGTACAAAGAATAATATAATGAACACTCGTACTCACACCACTCAGAATTAACAGCTGTTAATAGTCTATATTTATTTTAAGTCTTCTTTTGGGAAAATAAAAAAATAAATATTAGAGATAAATATTTAATATTGACCACTGTCTTCAGTCCTACCCCCTTCTCTCTTCTGAGCCAATCACTGTTATGAGTTGGTTTTCTTTCATGATTTTATGTTTACTATACATTAATGACACCATTAGTATTCATCATACTGTAACTTATTTTTATCTGTTTGACTCAACATTATGGCTTTGTTTATTCCCCCCTTTCTCGGCCATTTTAGAAGTTATAGATTCTATTTATATTATTTACTCCAATGTAATGAGTATCTCTATTCTTCTACCAAACAATTTATCCCACCCAACCCTGGTGTTTTTGTTAAACATGATTTTAGTTTCACTTTTGGGTTGTTTTGATACATTTGATGCATTTATATATTGCAATATGATTGCCATTGCAGCTTTAGCTAACACCTGTTTGTTTTTAAATTGAGATATAATTCACCTACCATAAAATTAATCATTTTAAGTTGTATGTTTCATTGGTTTGTAGCATATTCAGAGTTGTACAGCCATCACCACTATCCAGGACATTTTCATCATGCAAAAACAAATCCCACTAGCAGTCACCCCTCAGTCATTTCCCATGCCACCCTCTTCCCAGCTTCTGGCAATCACTGGTCTACTTTTTTTCTCCATGCATTTGTCTATTCTAGATGCTTCATATAAATGAACTCATACAATATGTGGCCCCTTGTGTATGGCTCTTTTCACTTAGCATAATGTTTTCAAGGTTCATCCTTTATATTGCTGAATAATAGGCCATTGTATGGATATTTTGTTTGTTTCATTTTGTTTATCCATTCATCAGTTGAAGGGCATTTGTGTTGTTTCCCCTTTGGGCTGTTATGAATAATGCTGCTGTGGATATTTGTGCACAAGTTTTTGTATGGACATATGTTTTCAATTCTCTTGTATGTATACCTAGGAGTGGAATGCCTGAATCAAATGGTAACTCTATGCTTAAGCTTTGGGAAACTGCCAAACTGTTTCCAAGGCAGCTGTACCATTTTACACTCCTAAAAGGAATGTATGAGGGTTCCAATTTCTCCACATTCTTGCCAACACTTGCTATTGTCTGTCTTTTTTAATATAGCCATGCTGGTGTGTGTGAAGTGGTATCTCATTGTGGTTTTGATTTGCATTTCCCCAATGACTAATTATGTTTGTCAATTTCTGAAAAAACAAACAAACAAACAAACAGACAAAACTAACAACAACAAAAACCCCAACAGCTGGGATTTTGATAGGAACTGAATTGCATTTGTAGATCAATTAGGAAAGCTATCCTCACAAATTAAGTCTTTTAATTCATGAACAATAGATGTCTTTCAATTCATTTAGGCCTTCTTTAAACAATATTTAATAGTTTTCAAGAGTATAGGATTTATACTTTTTGTTAAATTTATTCCTGAGTATTTTATTCTTTTGATGCTGTTATAACTGGAATTGTTTTCTTAACTTCATCATTGGATTGTTCATTGCTAGTGTATAGAATTATAATTGCTTTTTACATATTGATCTTGTACCCTGTAACTTTGTTGACTTCATTTATTCATTCTAATAGGTTTGTTTGTGAGTTTTGTAGGCTCTTTCCTATATAAGATCATGTAATCTGCATGTAGTGATAGTTTTCCTTCTTTCTTTTTACTCGGTTTCCTTATTTCTTTTTCTTGCCTGATTACACTGGCAAACCTCCAGTACAATGTTGAGTAGAAGTGGTAAGAATGAACATCATTTTCCTATATCTGATCTTACAGGGAAAGCTTTCAGGTTTTCATCGGTAAGTGTAATGTTAGCTGTGTTTTTTAAAAAATAGAGGAAGATCCTCTCTATTGCTAGTTTGTTGAGTGATTTTTATCGTGGATATTCTCTATCAATTCTATAGATTATATAGATTTGTTGTATTGCATTAATTGTTTTTCTCATGTTAAATTAACCTTGCATTCCTGAGGTAAATCCCATTTTATTGGGTATATAATACTTGTTATAAGTTGCTGGATTCAGTTTACTAGCATTTTCTTGAAGATTTTTGCATCTATATTCATCAGAGATATTGGTGTATGATTTTATTTTCTTGTGATGTCTTCATTTGACTTTGGTATCAGGGTAATACTGGCCTTATAAGAATGATTTAGAAAAGATGTCCTCTTCTACTTTTTGGAAGAGTTTGTGAGGAATTAATTCTTCTTTAAATGTTTGATAAAATTCACCAATAGTTTCAATAGTTTGTGTCTTACGAGGACTTTTTCTATTTCATCTAAGTTATCTAATTTGTTGGCATATATTTGCTCATAGTATTCACTTATAATTTTTTTAATTTCTGTAAGGTCAGTAGTTATTTCATTTCTGATGTTAGTAATTTGAGTCTTCTCCATTTTTCCCTTGGTCAATCTAACTAAAGTTAGATTCAGTTTGTTGATTTTTCAAAGAAACATCTTTTTATTTTGTTGTATTAGTCTTTCTATTCTTCATCCAATCAGTTTCTTGTTTCAAATCTATTATTATGATTTTATGTATTCTAACTTCCCTTTCTTATCTCTTGAAATTTTAGGATTTTCTTGTTTGTGTTTTTGTTTGTTTTTCTCAATTTTTTATTTAAAAATATTTCAAACCTTTAGAAAAGTTGCAAGAACAGTATAATGAAAACACATATGCTTTTCACCTAGATTCACCATTTGTTAATATTTATTCACATTTGCTTTGTCTGTGTGTAAATGTGCCTATCTATCTAAACTATTTGATTGTTGTAGTTGCAAACGACATGATAATTTACTCCTAAATACTTAAATATGAATTTCCTAAAAAACTAGGGCATATGCCTACACAACTACTGTACAATGATCACACCTGGGAAATTTACCATTGATATAATGATATCATTGAATTTGTATCCATAATCACATTTCTCCAGTTTTTCCTATAATATCCTATATAGCTGTTTTAAATCCAGAATCCAATCAAAACTATAGCAGGAAGGCTGGGGAGGGTTGGGGGCAGGAGCAGAGGGGCGGGTAAGAGATCAACCAAAGGACTTGTATGCATGCATATAAGCATAACCAATGGACATAAGACACTGGGGGGTAGGGGAGGCCGGGGGAATGTCAAGGGGTGGAAAAAAAGGAAACATATGTAATACTCTTTGTAATACTTTAAGCAATAAAACAAAATTTAAAAAAAGAATCAAGCATTGCATGTCATGTCTCTTTAGTTGCCTTTGATCTGGAATTATTTCTCAATCATTTTTGCTTTCATGATACTGACATTTTGAAGGGCAGGTCAGTTTTTCTCTAGAATTTTTCTAATTTGGATTTGTCTGTTTATATTTTGACAAGAGCACACTATAACTTTTTCTTTGTTCATCACATCAAAAGGCACATGATGGCCCTGACTGGTGTGCTCAGTGGTTAGAGTGTTGGCCTGTGCACTGAAGGTCAAAGGTTGAGGGTTCAATTCCAGGTCAAGGGCACACACCTGGGTTGCAAGTTCTACCCCTGGCCTGGTTGGGGCTCGTGCAGAAGGCAACCAATTGATGTGTCTCTCTCACATCAATGTTTCTCTCTCTCTCTCTCTCTCTCTCTCTCTCTCTCTCAAAAACCAATGGAAAAATATCCTTGGGTAAAAAAATATCCTTGTGTGAGGATAAAAAAAAAAAAGACACATGATGTCAGCTTGTTCCATTATTGCAATGTGAGGTTTGATCACTTGGTTCAGGTTGTTTCTACCAAACGTTTCCACTTGAAGGTTTCCTTTTACCTTTGTAATTAATTAATAAGAAATCTGTGAAGCGACATTTTGAGACTGTGTGAATGTTTTACTCTTCAACATAATAGTTTTAGCTGCCATTGATAATTTTTGCCTGAGTCAGTAGTTATGGTAGTTATAAAATGATTTTCTATTTTTGTCATTTCTTCTACATTTACTAGTTGGAATTTTCCTATAAATAAGCGCTTTCCCATTCCTCCCACCATTTTTTAACATTTTTTCAACATCAGTACAGACCCATTGTTTCTTTATTATTATTCAATGGGTTATAATTCATTCCTGTCCTTACTCATTTTGATGCTGAAATTATCCTAAATTTGGCTAGTGGGGACCTCTTCTAGCTGGCTCCTGTGTCTTTTTTACACGAGTCTATTAATTTTGGAGCATTTCCCTGCTTTCTCATATAACTAGGTAT
Organism: Myotis brandtii; assembly: GCF_000412655.1. Lineage (NCBI taxonomy): Eukaryota > Metazoa > Chordata > Mammalia > Chiroptera > Vespertilionidae > Myotis > Myotis brandtii. The sequence continues at coordinate 336,133 of NW_005357691.1, read as the reverse complement.
TGCAGGTTCACTTTCGTGTTTTCCTCTGTGCCCTGGATATGGAATGAGCCACTTCTCCTAAGAGATCTAGATACTTTTAGTGGGAACAGTAGTAGACATGAAGTTGTGCCATTCAGATCACCCTATAGGAAAGGACTTGCTGCCCAAATGTGGGGAGTGTGGTCAGTGGACAGCCTCCTGCTGTCAGCTCCTTTAGGGCCTGCTTCAGCTGTAAAATTACTTCACCTAGTTGCATGCTCTTCCTGGGACAGCTTACATCCAGTGACTGAGCGAGACAGGGGTATAAAGTCCAGCTTTTCACTTGATGTGGGACATTCTCTGCTAGGTTGACTGAAACTTTTTCAGGCCTGGAATCTTCTTTTTATTCTCAACCCTCCACCATCGTTACACTTTTGTTGATTCCTAGTAAATATCTCATACATCAGATTCCATCCCAGTGTCTGTTTCCAGAAGCTTGTAATACAGTTCAAGATCTAGGTGCTGTGTGCTCCTTGCCTTTAGGCCCTTTTAGTAGACAGATGTATATATTTTAAATCATGAGTTCATACTAATAGATATTTTCCAATCCAACATCACATGGTTCTTCATCTCCATCCCCCATAACATAGTTTTTATTTTCTTTTACAATATACTTACTTATTTGGTCAATCCAATGATACACACAAAATACCTTCGGAATTACTACAGCAATATATTACCAATAATAAAACTAGTAAAATGTTCAAGATTGCTTTGCAGCTATTTTTATTTATATACTATATCCCACTGAGGGTATACAGTGGAAGTACCCTGTCAAAAGTTATTGGGCTAATTATTCTGCTGCATACTTATGTTTTCAATGTGGTATTCAGTTAAGTTAATTTATTTGTTTGTATTGAATTTTAATTTTTTCTCATATTAATTAAAGTTTATTTTTTGAATATGTAAAATATTAGTGTAATTAACTGACAAAATATACAAAAATATACTTATAGAAGTCCCATTGCCCTCCCTGGAATCCCATTCACACCCACTCACTTTAGTTAATCCATTTTCTTAATTTCTGGTTTATTGTTCCTGTCAAATATATTCTGCAGACATTAACAGATACATATATAAGAATTTTCCTTTCTTTCTTACACAAAAGTAGCATACTATGTATATTATTTCATGTCTTGCAAACACAATATAATCTTTGAAAATTTTATACAAGCTTGCTTGAAAGTGCTTTTTAGATTGTTCTGTTATCTTCATTTCCTCAGATATTGTGTCTGTTGACAACTTTTTATGGTGATTAACTTCCCATAAATTTTAGAGTTTTGTTTAGGCGCTAATCTATAGATTTTCTAGGCATGCCCATCCCTGTGGGAATGATTTCTCAGTTGCTTCAGGTCTGGCTCCTCAATACACTAGCAGCTCATCTCAGGGCTTCTATCTGCAATAGATAGCAGTTCTAATGCACATACACACACATATGGCAAAACCCAGGTGTAGGTCTCATGTTAGTTAGAGTTCTCTGCTTCAGCTGCCACCTAAGGCAAGCGGGAGATCCTGGCCCAATCCTGGTGCATAAGTAGAGCTCTTTCGGCCACTGCTTCCAGGGAGAAACCATGGTTCTAGGCCAGTGATGGCGAACCTTTTGAGCTCGGCGTGTCAGCATTTTGAAAAACCCTAACTTAACTCTGAAGCCGTGTCACATATAGAAATTTTTTGATATTTGCAACCATAGTAAAACAAAGACTTATATTTTTGATATTTATTTTATATATTTAAATGCCATTTAAAAAGAAAAATCAACCAAAAAAATGAGTTCGCGTGTCACCTCTGACACGCGTGTCATAGGTTCGCCATCACTGTCTAGGCGATGGCTTCACACTGGGGTCCTGGATCCAGTTCTGTAACACATACTGGGAAAGTATGGCCCCATTCCCCTATGGACTTGAAGCCATGGCCCCAACTACTTGTGGCTTACTAGTCAGTTTCTCTCTCTGTTTAAGTCCATGCCTATTTTCCTCTCACAATTGATTATGTACTTTTAAATATATCTTTAAAGGCCTTATAGATCATTTCTATATGTTTTTTAAAATATATTTTTATTGATTTCAGAGAGGAACAGAGAGGGAGAAAGAGATAGAAACATCAATGATGAGAGAGAATCACCAATCAACTGCCTCTTGTACGCCCCACACTGGGGACCTAGCCTGCAACCCAGGCATATGCTCTGACCAGGAATCGAACCATGACCTCCTGGTTCAAAGGTCAATGCTCAACCACGGAGCCACTCTGGCCAGGCCCTATGTGGTTTTTTTTGGTTTGTTTTGTTTTTTGTTTTAATAAAATATATTTTATTGATTTTTTACAGAGAGGAAGGGAAAGGGATAGAGAGTTAGAAACATCGATGAGAGAGAAACATCGATCAGCTGCCTCCTGCATGTCCCCCACTGGGGATGTGCCCACAACCAAGGTACATGCCCCCGACCAGAATCGAACCTGGGACCCCTCAGTCCACAGGCCGACGCTCTATCCACTGAGCCAAACCGGTTAGGGCTATGTGTTTTAAATAGTATGGAGAGAATTATGTATATACTCACTTCTCCATCTTGATATGAACCCATTCATTCATTTATTCAACAAATATTTTTGAGACCTACTATGTGCCAACCATTGTTCCAGGGCCTTGGGACATCAAAATAAATCAAAGCTCACATTTCTTTCTTTTTACACTTTGTTTATTAAGAATGTGCACCGCCCTAACCGGTTTGGCTCAGTGGATAGAGCGTCAGCCTGCGGACTGAAAGGTCCCAGGTTCGATTCCGGCCAAGGGCATGTACGTTGGTTGCGGGCACATCCCCAGTGGGAGGTGTGCAAGAGGCAGCTGATCGATGTTTCTCTCTCATCGATGTTTCTAACTCTCTATCCCTCTCTCTTCCTCTCTGTAAAAAATCAATAAAATTTAAAAAAAAAAGAATGTGCACCGTCTTCATAATACGATAAAACCTTTTAAATATATTAGGATTGCTAGGCTCTCTTGAAGGACTACTCATTTCACCCACTTCCTTTTCCTGCCCGCCCCCTACACCTGGATATCACTCTCAAAATAAAAGAAGATTTTCTATAGAAAATAAAAACTCACCCTGAAAAGAAAGCGTTTTCTTTATTCCTTTAATCATTCCCTTCAATTGCACTGATGAAACTCTGGAGCCTTTAAATGCTAAAGTAGACCACATGAAACTGCTTCTAGAAAAAAAAACTGCCACTTACTCAATACTCTGTATTACTCCCTTGGACCTCTTGTATAGATGAGAATCTTGGCTTTTTTTTAATGGTAAATTCTTTTAAAGAATTCACTTGTGATGAATTCTGGTTTCCAGGCAGACCTCTTACTTGCTGCCACCTTCCCAGCATTTCTCTTCTGATGAATGTGTACTTGGGCTGTGCGTGACATTTTTCTTGATTATTGTGTTTCACATCTTTTCATCCTCCTCTGGAAATGCTAAAATTAGATGCATTTTCAGTCTCTGGTTCAAGGCTGAGACAAAAAAGCCTCCTCTGCTCTTTGATATTTAACAGGCTGATGTGCTGACTAATTCTGCAGCAGCTTTCTCTGTTAGTTCATTTGCTAAATATAGCAGTTGGACATGGTGTTTGATAAGAGCAAGTTAATTAAATATTACTTTTCATCCATTAATTTTTCAGTTGTTCACTGTTTAAGCGCCAACAATATCATCAAAGACAAAGCAATTCAAGACAAAAGTACATACATTTTCAGAATATTTAAATGTAATATTCAACCATTTTTCTGTTACTTCAGAACTGAAGGCCACTGATAATTGCAAAACTTTTTTTAAAACGTGGTCACACACGTCATAGGCTAATGTTCCCTTTATAGAATTATGAGTGCTGAGGGAAGCCAGAGAAACCCACTGAGGTAGAGCCCACGTAGGCTTGGGAGGTTTCTTCTGTTTAGGGTTAAATCACATGAATGTAATTATTTTCTTAGTCCAGATTGCCACAGGCAGACTTCTACCATATATGCTTATGGTATGAATATGCACAGCTCCTCTCAGCCTGAGTTTAAATTGAGCTTAGAGTCAGCTGAATATTAACAGCTGTTGAATTCTGAAGAGCTAGACACTTTATGTTGTTTATGGACTGATGGCTTTGGCAAAATGGAATAAAAATGGAGGCAAATAAATTCTTGACTTGTTTTCTAGACTGGAATGTTTTAGGAGTATGAGCCATTCTCAGTTGAGATTAGGCCTATATTTGGGAATTGGGTAAGAGGTTTTTCTCTATAAAGGACAGCATAGGGACTAGAGTCAATAATATTGTAATAACTATGTATGGTGTCAGATGGGTACTAGACTTATCAGGAGGGGATCATTTCATAAATTACATAAATGTATAATCACTGGGTTGTATACCTGAAACTAATATAATATTGTATGTCAACTTTAATTTAAGAAAAAATAAAAAATTTAAAGCTCATTATGAAGACAGCCACAAAGTAGAAGGCAGCAACTGAAATTACCATCAGTTTAAGGAGTCACTTTTTCTTTTTGGTCTGCCCCTTCAAATTTCACATTGTTAATTGCTGCCAATTCAGTGCAAATGTCAACTACTCTATGTGCTTTTACAAACAATGCAGGAATTAAGAAAGAAATAAAAATAGTTCATGTGTGTTGATCACACTTTGCCTGGCACTGTTTTAAGAGCTTTACATGTATAGTCTCATTGAATCCTTACAATATCCCTGGTTTAAAATAGGAACCAGGAGGTCATGGTTCAATTCCAGCCAGGGCACATGCCTGGGTTGCAGGTGTGATTCCCAGTAGGGGGCATGCAGGAGGCAGCTGATCAGTGATTCTCTATCATCATTGATGTTTCTCTTTCTCCCTTCCTCTCTGAAATCAATAAAAATATTTTTAAAATAGGATAATATGCATAACACATGGACACAGACAATAGAGTGGTAAAGGCCTGGGGTGGTAGGAGATGGGTAGAGGGGAGTAAGAGGGGAGAAATGGGGGACATTTGTAATACTCTCAACAATAAAGATAAATTAAAAAATAAAATAGGATAATATAGTACTTTTCATAGATGAGGAAACTAAAGGTTCAGAGAGGTTAAGCAAGTTGCCAGAGTCACTCAGTTATTAAGAAGGGTCAATGATATCCAAGCCCAAGTACTCTGACCTTTATGCTTGCATAGACTTCTTTTCATATATGTGTTCCTCACCATTGTGTGTGAGTGTATGTGTATATATATGGGGGAGGGAGGCAAGAACAGATATGCAGGGCCTTGTGGGTTGTAAGCCATATATATGGAGAGAGAGGGGAGAGAGAGAGAGAAAGAGAGAGAGAGAGAGAGAGAGAGAGAATCATGATTTGCCATTGACTTACATTATTGTTTGAGAGGAATTTTTGATCATAGATCAGCAAGATTCCTTTCTCCTTGTCACTTTTAATAAATCAGTGAGTGGAAAGTTTAGAACTCACAGAATGCAGCCAGAAAGAGTTCTCAGTGGAACACCTTTGGTTTTTACTCGATACTATTTAATAATCATCATATATGACCAGCACTGGTTTCTCTTACCTAGGTTTGTCTTACTGGTTTCTCTGTTGCTAGGTTTGTCTAAACTCTTTCAAAGGTCTGAGCAGATTCCAGAGCCAAATCCCCTTCACACAACAACAGCAACAACAACCACTGTCAGTTGCAGTTCTCCAAGGGCCACACGTTAAGAGGCTTGTCCACAGCCGAACACTTGACCCCCACCTGATCACTGCTCTTCCTCTTTGAGGAGACCTGTTTTTATCGTTCATACACAAGAGGATGAACAATGATGACATCCAGTTACAGTTTATCCTTTCTTATTTGAGGATTTGAGTTGCAGGTTTGTTCTCTTTTCCGCAGAGGCATTACAGAGTTATCATGACATCATACAATATGCAGAACTCCTCATGCTTACTTCTATTCCCCTTGAGTTATCCTAGGGAAATTATCTCTTGCAAATGGAGCATTCTTAACCCTACCACACCAGGTTCTCCTAGTGACAGCCTGCTTTGAAGAGATTGGCATGGGTCCCTGACCCAATAATCAATTGGTATTTATTCACTGCCTAACACTGTGCAGTCTGCTGTGGAAGACTCAGAATAAATAGAAGGCATGGCCAATATAATGGAAACCCCACCAAAGACTTATGAAGCAGAATAAAATCCAAACTTTTTGTTATGGCTTACATCCCACAAGGCCCTGCATGCCTGCCCTTGCCTCCATCCCCCATCTCAGCTCCTACCAGTCTCGTTTCCTCTGCTCCAGTGACACTGGCTGAACATACTGAGTTTATTTCCACTTTAGGGCTATTGTGTTTTCTTTTCTCTTTGCTTAGAACAGGGGTGGGCAATGTCTGGCCCTCGGGCCTTATAAGGAAGACCCGAGAAATCATTTGGTCTGGCCCTGCCAAGCCATTAGGGGTGACTTAATTGTTTTACCAAATATAGCAGGCTAATTTTCAAGTTGATAATTTTTAATGATTTTTTATTTTCTTTATTGATTAAGATATTACATGTGTCTTTATCCCCCCTTGCCCCCCACGCTCATGCTCTCACCCCCCTGGCGTCTGTGTCCATTGGTTATACTTATATGCATGCATACAAGTCCTTTGGTTGATCTCTCCCCCTTACCTGCACCCTCTCCTACCTTTCCTCTGAGGTTTGAGCCTCTCATCGATGCTTCCCTGTCTCTGAATCTGTTTTTGTTCATCAGTTTATGTTGTTCATTATATTCCACAAATGAGTGAGATCATGTGATATTTATCTTTCTCTGACTGACTTATTTC
>NW_005357691.1:324204-328250 GCF_000412655.1 Myotis brandtii | reverse complement strand
CCACTGGTGCATGAATTCATGCACCGGGCCTCTAGTAGTGTTATAAATATCCAAATGGCCCTTGGCAGAAAAAAGGTTCCCCACCCCTGGCCCTAGTCATCAAGTATTCTTCTCTAATCACTCTATATAAATAACATTCAGTTCCAGGTCACCTTCACATTATCCTGTCTTTATGTCTTCACTAGAGGCCCGGTGCACGAATTTGTGCATGGGTGGGGTCCCAAGAGGGGTGGGGGTGGGCCTTGATACAATCAGCCCTCCAGGCGGGTAGTGGGATACACTTGCCGGCTTGGGATCCAGATTCGCTGACATTTGCGCCAGTTGTCGGGAGCCACCTGGCGGCCACTTTTATATTGTTTCTTCCTTGCGGATCATCTAGGGAGGGGAAGCAGCTGCAGTGCCCGAAGCCAACTTCCAGGAGACCAGCAGTGCTGTCAGGATCGTGCCCACAGCACTGGTCTGTCGGTGCCTGGCCTGTTCTTCGGAGATTGGACCTGCAGGACTACTGAGGGAATGAATGGCTGCCAGTGGGCTGGTGGGCTGCTGGGATGGGTCTCAACTGAGCAGCATTCCCACTGTGTGAGCGCACTGACCACCAGGGGGGCAGCTCCTGCATTGCACATCTTAGTGATCGGTCGTTCTGGTTGTTCAGTTGCTTGACTTTATATATATACTAGAGGCCAAGTGCACAAAAATTTGTGCACTTCGGGGGGTCCCTCAGCCTGGCCTGTGCCCTCTCGCAGTCTGGGACCCCTTGGGGGATGACCACCTGCTGGTTTAGGCCCGCTCCCTGGGGAATTGGGCCTAAGCTGGCAGTCAGACATCACTCTGGCAGCCTGGGAGCCCTCGGGGGATGTCCACTTGCCAGCAGGGAGCAGGCCTAAGCTGCAGACGGACATCCTTAGCGCTGCTGAGGAGGCAGGAGAGGCTCCTACCACCACCGCTGTACTGGCAGCCGTCAGCCTGGCTTGTGGCTTAGCAGAGCTCCCTGCATTGAGCGTCTGCCCCCTGGTGGTCAGTGTGTGTCATAGTGACCAGTCATTCCCAGTCTTTCTGCTGTTAGGGTCAGTTTGCATATTACCCTTTTACTATATAGGATAAAGGCCTGGTGCACGGGTGGGGGCCGGCTGGCCGCCATCTTGGTTGGGTTAATTTGCATATAGTTGTTCTGATTGGCTGGTGGGCGTGGCTTAAGGAGTAGCAAAGGTACAGTCAATTTGCATGTTTGTCTTTTATTAGATTAGATAGACTAGGGGGCCAGTGAACAAATTCATGCACCTTGAAAGGAACTGTGGGCTGTGAGGCTGTGGTGGGCCCATCCTCTGCACCCCCGCCTAGCCCCTCCTGCCATGGCCCCTGGTCCCCTGTCTTCCGGCAGCCCCACTTCCACCACTGCCACTGATGGCGCTGACCCCGCTTGCACCTGACAGCACAGAGCGATTGGGGCCAGCAGCAGCAGTGGGTGTGAGCAGGTCCAGCGTCTTCAGTGAGTGCGAGTGATGGCTGCTGTCCCAATCTCCCCTCAGGAGCAGGGTGAGGTAGAGAAGCCCTGAGGGGTGATCAGGTCTGGCAGCTGCCGCTCGCACCCGCTGACAGCACCGAGCAATTGGGACCGGCTCTGGGTGCCAGCAGCTGGTGCAAGTGGTGGCTCTGGCGCTGGCTATGGGTGTGAGCAGGGCTGGCACCAGCAGTGGGTATGAGCAGCAGCTCCAGCGCTGGCAGCGGGTGTGAGCGGGGCAGTTGCTGGCAGCAGGTGTGAGAGGTGGCTGCTGGCCCCGAACACCCCTCAGGAGCAGGGGGAGGTGGAGAAGCCCTGACAGGTGATTGAAGCTGGCAGTCGCCGCTCACACCCACTGATGGTGCTGAGCGATCAGGGCTAGCACTGGGCAATGGCAACGAGTGCAAGTGGTGGCTCTGGTACCGGCAGCGGGTGTGAGCAGGGCCAGCGCCAGCAGCAGGTGTGAGTGCCGGGCGGGACCTTGGCGCGTGGGAGCAAAGAATTTTCAGTAACCACCAGAGGCTCGCCCTGATGACAGCGACCGGTGCCCTGCCTTGGTCTGGCGCCCCTGCTCACCTGCTCCACAATCCCGCTGTGGCTGATGCCCACTATGTTCTACACATGATCCCTGATGGTCAGCACATGACAAGCGACCAGTTGTTCAGTTGTTTGCTTGTTTGGTTTTTCCACAGTTCAGTCTATTTGCATATTAGGGTTTTATGTATAGAGATAGTTCCTTTAATTAGCAGAACTAAGTTTTTGTTTTTTGTTTTTTTGGTTGGTTGTTTTTTGTTTTTCAGAACTGGTTTTGTTTACTTATTGTCTCTTTCTGCTTCTAGCATGGAAGCTACACAAAAAAATTTGTTTCTTTTTCTCTGTATTATCCAAAGTGCCCAGAACAGGCACTTGGCATCTAGCAAGTGCTCAAATAAATATTTACTGAATAAATAAATGATTAAGTGCTAACTTGTTACCTAGCTAGGTAACTAAAATCAAAGAGGTTCAGAAGAAGAGAAGAAAAGTGAAATAAAATGTTTTAAAATATATTTGTATTGTTTTCAGAGAGAAAGAGAAAGGGAGAGAGAGACAGAAACATCAATGATGACAGAGAATCATTGATCATCTGCCTCCTGCACACCCCCTACTGGGGATTGAGCCCACAACCCAGGCATGTGCCCTGACTGGGAATCGAACCATGACCTTCTGGTTCATAGGTTGACACTCAGCCATGGAGCCACTGGCCAGGCAAAAGAAAATTTTAAAGAGGAAGTGAGAGTTAAACTGAGAGATAGCTTTTGAAAAATGATGATTCAGAGCACATTTTATTGTTTTTAGATGTAATTAATCTTTATTTAGCTGTGGTTCCTTTAACTCCTATCAGTTAATTATATTTAAAAAGTCTAAATTCATCAATAAGAACACCATTCAGGCAAGAAAAGCCTTTGAACATTTAGAATAATTGGCCCTTTCCTAACTTTATTTGTTTACAAATAATACTCTTGGTATTTGAGTTGAAACAAATTGAGAAAATGATAACTAATCAGCTGTTGACTAATTTTGAGCAGTAATGATTTCTTTGAACCTCAGGAAGGGATTGAATTAGCTCAGGAGTCACAGACATAAGGCCTCTTGGGGCCAGGTGGGTGATACAGGGAGGACCTTAACAAATTGGAGCATGCATGGCACCATATGTGCCATACAGCAGTCTGGGCATGACATGGCTACGTTTACCCATTTTTTTTCAGTACAAGCCAGAAATCCATATTTTTAAAAAACATTTTTAAATTTTATTGAACTTATTGGGGTGACACTGGTTAATATAACCATATAGGTTTCAAGTATACAACTCAATAAAATATCATCTGCATACTACATTGTGCACTCACCACCCAAAGTCAATTCTCTCCATCCCTATTTACCTCCCCTTTGCCAACCTCCATCTCCCCCACCCCCTTTTCTTATGGCTATCACCATACAGTTGTCTGTGTCCATGTGTCACATCTTTTACCTAGCTCTCTAGGCCCCTCCCTTATGACAGCTGTCAGTCTGTTCCATATAGCCATACATCTGTTTCTATTTTGTTCATAAGTTTATTCTGTTCATTAGATTCCACACATAAGTGAGATCATATGGTATTTATCTTTCTCTGACTGGCTTATTTCACTTAGCCTAATAATCTTCAGGTCAGCCATACTGCTGCAAAAGGTAAGATTTCCTTCTTTTTTACAGCCGAGTAATATTCTATTGTGTAAACGTACCGCAGCTTTTTTATCCACTAATCTACTGATGGGCACTTGGGTTGCTTCCAAATCTTGGCTATCCTGTATAATAAAGAAGTAATATGCAAATTAACCTTCACGCCCTCACAAAGATGGCTGCCTATGATGAGGCCTGCACAGGGGTTAGTGAGGGACAACTAAAGGACTGAACAGCAGGCTGCGTGAGGTGACCAGGCTGGCAGGGGGTTAGTGAGGGATGACCAAACGACTGAGCAGTAGGCTGCGTGGGGCGACCAGGCCAGCGGGGGGGCCATGAGGGGTGACCAGGC
>NW_005357691.1:317547-323618 GCF_000412655.1 Myotis brandtii | reverse complement strand
CCGGGCCTCTAGTTGTAAATAATGCTGCAATGAACATTGGGGTGCATGTATTTTTTCAAATTAGTGTTTCCAGTTTCTTCAGATATATTTCTAGAAATGGGATCTCTGGGTCAAAAGGCAGGTCCATTTTTAATGTTTTGAGGAAACTCCATACTGTTTTCCACAGTGGCTGCACCACTCTGCATTCCCACCAGCAGTACACGAGGGTTCCCTTTTCAAATCCAGATTTTTATGTGAAACTGCCTGATTTTTCAATATTGGCAACTAATCTAAATAGTTTTAAAATACCACAGGGGCCAAATAAAACATGTCTACAGGCTGAACTTGGCTCATAGACCACTGCTCAGGCTTTCTAAGGTTCCTTCCAACTTCTCAAATGCCTCTAGTCTATGAATTTTTTTTTAAGTTGACACAAAATCTGAGTACACATTTCAAAACCCCTATTAGCATAGAATCCTATTTTAGGATCAAAAGAAGACATTGTTTCAAGTCAAATACATTAATATTCAATGTGTACTTAAGTTCTGACCAATTACACTAGATGTTTTGATAAAGTTGTTCACTATTTAATTAAGCAGAGAACAAGGAGTCTCATTAGAATACCTTCAGAGTGGGGACCTTGTCTATTTTGTTCACTGCTGTATCCCCAGCATCTATCATAGTTCCTAGCACTTGTAAAATCTTGATAAATATTTGTTGAATAAATGAATGAATAAATCTTGATACATTTTTGCAAGGCCAATTGCATTGTTTCGGATTCCTAAGGTGATGCTCAGTTATAAAATGAAAGCCTCCTTAGATGACAACAAAACAATAGCCACATCACTCTTGTCTCTCCTTTCCCAAGAAAAGGCAGAATAGAGTGAGATTCAATCTTATGGGAAGCAGGGCAACAGCTCACTTCAGGAGCACAGACAAAATCTGTAATGCTGATGTGTGCATTCCCAGGTAAAGGGGAAGAGCAGTGGTTCTCACCTTCCTAATGCCGCGACCCTTTAATACAGTTCCTCATGTTGTGGTGACCCCCAACCATAAAATTATTTTTGTTTCATAACTGTAATTTTGCTACTGTTATGAATCGTAATGTAAATATCTGATATGCAGGATGTATTTTCATTGTTACAAATTGAACATAATTAAAGCATAGTGATTAATCACAAAAACAATATGTAATTATATACGTGTTTTCCGATGGTCTTAGGCGACCCCTGTGAAAGGGTCGTTCGACCCCCAAGGGGTCGCGACCCACAGGTTGAGAACTGCTGGGGTAGAGAGAACAGCGGGCAAGGCTTGTTCTATTTGGACCTAAGAGCTTTAGGGTTTCCAAGATTTCATTCTCTTTATCTCTAACAAATAGACCCTGATCAAATGCAGAGTTGAAAAACCATGCTCCGGATATTTTCAAACAAAGTGTTTGAAGCGAATTTTGTATAATCCCCACAGGTTTAATTGGAATTTGAGAAAGAAATATTTCAAGAGTCTAAGCACCTGAGAAATAGTAGATCAAGCTGTACAACTATCTATAAGCAGTGCCAATGGAATTGTGCAGCAATATATTAGAAAAATAAGAAAGAGATGTTGGTTATCCCCTAGAATCTAGGGTCTAGATCAGGGGTGGGCAACCTTTTTGTGCGTGCGTGCCAAAACCAGCAAAATCTCTGACTCAAAATTCTTCTGCGTGCCAAGCCTAATTTTTTGAGAACATGTTACGCCTACTTGATATCTCTTAAGGTGTACGTATGTGAAGGACCTTGAAGAAATAATAAAATTCATTCGAGCGACAAAAACACAGTATGTGATGATGAAAAATGCATTTATTTTTTAATGTATACATGTACACTGATAGTCCGACAGAAAACTTTATGACTCCGTTTGATATTATCAGTGGGACTTTTGCTGCCGAGAGAAACATAGACATTTATTCCCCTTTTGTTAGTACCGGTGGGCAAAGTGAGAGAGAAGGTTTCATTTTTATAGAGTGAAATTTTGAATAAGTAGGTGAGGCGGTTGTCTTGTCAACGAAAACCCATTGCGACTGAGGCTGAAACCAAAACACTGGTTGGAACTAGGAAAGCAGGGAGAGTTAAGGCAGAGGCATAGAAATTGCTCTTCCCCTCTCTCGTCAATCCATGTCTATGGTCTTTAAGATAACTTGTTATGTAAAATTATTTATTTATCTAAGATGCACCTACACTGAATTTATCTGAAAAATAAAAAAGTCGATATTAAGAAAAAAATTGTAAATGGAAGATTATAAGAAAGGGTTTCGCGTGCCAGCAAAAGTTACTGGCGTGCCATGTTTGGCACGCGTGCCAGGGGTTGCCCACCCCTGGCCTAGATGAAAACAGCTGAGTGTATATTTCATCTGCAAGCTCACTTCCTGAATCCTCTCTGAACCCTGACACTTTAACTTTTAAGCAGAAGTTATAGTAAGACACAAGCAAGACTGGATTCTATATAAACCCCACCATCTCAGCAATTGTAAGGCAGGTTATAGACTAAATTATTTCATCTATGTGTAGTGGCTTCACATCCCTAAACATTTAAGTTTAGAATCTTATTATTTGAGCATGACACGGTATTGTATCTATAAAATAAAACATATCTGTTAACTGCACAAAATCAAGTTACCAAGGCAAGAAGACAGATGCAGGGGAGGAATACAAGAATCACGTTAGTGGCAGAGGGGTGCAAGTTGGGGATTGCACTTGCTTTCTCTCTCCCTACTTGGCCTCATTGCTTTCTCAATATCCCCAGCCAGGTTCATTCCACAACTCTCTGGCTGCTTCACTTCAAAGAATACCTTCTTCAAAATTTGGGACCCTCACAATTTGCTTCAACTTGTAGCAGTTAACACTTAATTCCTGTTAACCTCTGGAATTTCTAAGCTAGTCATTGTAACTTATATTATTTGGTTTCATTACTACTTTTATAATATGAAAAAGATTTTTAAAATTAAGAATTGGGAGAGTGCTAAGAAATGAAAGACTGTTTGTACTGTCTCAGTGCCCACAAGGCATAAAATGTTTCTCAACATTGCAGCTGCTAAGTAACACAAATAGTTGTCCAATCTCCTAAACATGTGCTATGTACTTTAGCATTCCTATGATACCATTCTGAAGTTGTGCTAAGTCCTCCATGATTTCAGTGCACAACAGGGATAGGAAAGATAATATCTCATTTCTTATTATTTTGCCATGCACTGAATGTTTATATCTCCCTCTCCCCAATTTGTATGTAGAAATCCTAACCCCCAATGTGATGCTATTAGGAGGTGAGGCCTTTGGGAAATGACTAGATCATTGGAGTGGAACCCTCATGAATGTGATTAGTGCCCTTATAAAAGCGACTGCAGCGAGCTCCCCTGTCCCTTCTGCCATGTGAGGACACAGCTAGAAGACGCTGTCTATGAATCAGGAAGAGGCTTCTCACCAGACACCAAATCTATCAGCATGTTGACCTTGGACTTCCATTCTCCAGAACTATGAGAAATAAGTTTCTGTTGTTCATAAGCCACCTAGTCTGTGGCAATTTGTTATAGCAGTCCAAACAGACTAAAACACCTTTGTAATCAATAGCCAACACCATGGCAATTCTAAACTGGACAGTTACAAGCAGGCAGTGTTTACTCAGGAAGGTGTCTGATGTTTTTTTCCTATATACAAACACTAGGGCTCTGTCATTCATCCAGTGTCAAGGCCTGTGCTGGGCACTAAGATGCAGAAGGGGAGCAAGACAGACATGTTCCCTGCCCTCGTGATGCTCACAATTTAGTAGGGAGAGTAAGACAATAAACAAGAAAGCAAAAAGAGAACATTTCAAGTTGTGAGTAGGGCTATGATGGCAATAAACAGGGAGGTATGGCAAAAGTCACTGGAGGGGAGAACACTACTATGGAGGTTCACCATCTCTCCTATGAATAAGACAGCCTTGCCCTGAGAAGTTTTCAGTCTAATGAAGGAGACAGACAAAAAACAAGTAGACAAAAAAATTAACCTAATTCTGGGTTATGATAAAAGGAATAAACAAAGGAACAAATAGTGGTCAGTGAAGGCCTCTCCCAGGAGGTGCTCTTTCAGCTGAGGCCTCCTGGGTGAGAGGGAACTAGCTGGCCCACAGCTGGGGAAACAACATTCAAAGCAGTGGGAACAGAAAATCTAACGTATCCAAGATTGGAAAATACTGGTCATTTCCAGTGTGGCCTAGTAAACAAAAGGTAGATTGGAAGGAAACGAGGATGGAGAGACAGACAAGGGCCAGCTCTAGCCCACAGGGAGAAGTGGGGTTCGTATTCTAAGTGCACTGAGAAAATTAAAAAGTTGCTTATAGTCTACTGTTCTTTAGTCTTCTGTTCTAGACTGGCTCTTTCTCCATAAACGTTCGTTTGGCAGATGGGTACAGGTAAAATGTCTGAAATGTGAAATGTCTGAAAGTATAATAAATTAGCCTTGGTTTTAAATATTTCACAGATATCCTACTGAATCTTTGAGTACAGTGGTTATATGCAGACCTATTCTTATGGATCATTATGGCCAAGTAACTTGGTAAAGCCAAGTCCATTCCTCCTTCACTTTCTCTAAAATGATTAGCAGGGATGGTGTTTTCAACATAGAGTAATACTCGTTGTGCTCATACTGCCTTCCTCTGTTATTAAGTAACTAAGTGGTAGTTTGGTCAGTTACATACTTCCTACTTCCAAAGAGGATGTGAAGTTGGTCACATAAATTCGTGTAATATAACAGGATAAAAAAGTAATCAATAGATAAAGTTCAAGACCAAAGGAAAATATGGGTAGGAAAAAAAATAAAACTGAAAGTTAGGTTAAAATAGTATGCTGAAATGCTGCAAACGAATCACAAACCTAGATATGGGATGCCTGGTGGACAAAGGAAAGAAGTAAACAAGACCAAGTTCACATTGCCTATAAGACTGTCAACCAAAGGTCATTGGTGCCAATTCAATGCCAACAGGAATCCCCAATTTGTGGTGCGGTAAAAGAGGAAATTTTTCTCAGTTCAAACAGCTCAATTGTGGTACAGCACAGCTGTAGAACAGCATGGCTGCAAAATAGCTCAATAGTGTTACAGCTTATGAAACAGCACAGCTGTGGAAAAACATGGCTTCAGGCAGTTGCCACTCTGGCTAGAAAGACATGTCTGCTTCCCTATTCTCTAGGCTTGTCTGCTCTGCCCTGCTCTGGTCCGCTCCACCTGTTCTACTCTGCTCTGTCCATTCTACCTACTCTGCTGTGCTCTGTTCCTGTCTACACACTCTGCTATGGCAAGATGTCTTTGATGTTTTAGCTTTGGCTGGAAAACGCAGTCTTCAGTTTCCTATGGAAAAGGAAAATGTGCTCCCCAGGGAGCTGACTTATATAGAAAGAAGTCCCTGCTCCTGGTCTCTGATTGGTCCATCCTCATGCCAACGAGGACTCCAAATTCTCACAGTTCAATTGGTCCAAAAGCCACTGTCCTGTTTGGTCAAAATGGAGCCACTCTGATTGATCTGGATATAGTCGCACAGCTCTGATTGGATGGGGAAAGTTTCAGTCCACTTCGTTGAAATACAATTGCAGAAACTTCTTTTTTTTTTTTTTAAAAAAATTACCTTTATTGTTGAAAATATTACAGATGCCCACCTTTTCCCCCCCATTGACCCCCCTGTAACCCGCATCCACCTCCCAGCAGGCCCACCACACTATTGTCTGTGTCCATGGGTTATGCATCTACACATATAAGTTCTTTGGTTAATCTCTTCCTGCCCTCCCCCACTTCCCTCTGAGATTCCACAGTCTGTTCCACACTTCCATATCTCTGGATTTGATTTGTTCATCTGTTTATTTTGTTTATTATATTCCACATATAAGTGAGATCATGTGATACTTGTCTTTCTCTGACTGACTTATTTCGCTTAGCATAATAATCTTCAGGTCCACCATGCTGACTCAAAGGGTAAGAGATCCGTCTTTGTTACAGCTGTATAGTATTCTATTGTGTAAATGTAACACGGGAACTCTTTTTTAAATAGCTGGCTCAGATGGCAGGAACAGAGTGCAGGCAGGGAATTCAGTG
>NW_005357691.1:307870-316490 GCF_000412655.1 Myotis brandtii | reverse complement strand
AGGGTGGGGCAGGCATCTTAGTGCAGTTTTCTTCCTGAAGCATGGCTTGGGTGATAGGTTCCTGTTTATAAATTACTAGTAGGCTCTGTTTTTAAATTTGAGCCCAGTTAGCCACCAGTAGCCCTTCTTGGTGAGTATCTTTTTCTCAGGGTCAATAAGATAAACCATAGTATTGCTCAGTATAAGAGTAGTTATTTCTGGTAAAGAAGCCTGAGAGAAATTTCTCTTGTAGGTCCTATTATATTGGGGACATTGTACTCAAATGGACCTATGTCTTTTTTTAAAAAGCAGCTTTATTGAAGTTTCATTAACATGCCATAAAATTAACCTGTTTTAAGTGTACAATTCCCTATGCCCCTATGTTTCCTTAAAGATTTCTACATAAAAACACCTAAGGAGGTTTTGTAGTTGGAGGACAGAATTATTATCTTTCCTTCAGATAAAGTGATTCATATGGGTAATCATACTTTCTCTTAGCAAACAGCTCTATAATTGTTAGTATATACTTTCTAATTACTAATCTTAAAGATCATAGTATTAGTTCCATGTTATAAGCTAGAGAGCCTAAGAAAAAGGGAAATTGAACAATTTAGCTGAAGTCAGACATTTAGCCAGAATTAGGCTTCTAACTGGACTGTTACACAAACCACATTCTGATTCTAATGGCTTAATATGGGTTGATTTTCCCTGTTTATAGACGGCTACTCTTGTAGTGTGTTCATCTCACTCAATTGATGTCTGGAAATGTGAAAGGGCTCCAGGAGTTCAAATATCCTTAAGGCCCCATTTCAAATTGCTAAATACAGATTAAGTGTGAGTAATATACTCCAATGCTACAAATAAAGAAATACTATGTTTGCTTCTTTATTTTTAGTGAAACATATGAAAAATTTATTTCGAACCTTTAAAAAGTATTTAGAACATTCCATTACATTGGTGCAGAAATCGGTTTCTCAGAATTTTGTTGTTATAGGTTAATTGCATGTGGTCCAACAGGAATTTATCGATAATCATTCACAAGCAGAATATGAAATATGAAGATATTATGGCAAAAGACCTTGCTATTTTCCATAATAAACTAACAGAAGTGTAGTATGCAGTCCAAAACATTTATAAATGTATCTTCTTTGTTCATCCAGCATTTTTGAACTCCTTGTAAATTATACTACAGAGCCAAGCAAGAATTTGACCATTCTGGAGAACACAGTCCTAGAAGCAAGAGATGTTTATGATTTTTCCAGACTCCAGCCAGCATAGACTAAGAGCTACAGAAAGACAGGGAGGCTGGGGTCATCTAAGTACCTAGTATAGTGCTGGGAGCACAGTAGGTATTCAGTAATTGGATTTTAGCCTAAAGAACAATGGATAGGGAAACAGTTTTTCATTTTCTTATTTTTGTGCATTTAAACAGCTTTTTGTTGGGTCTAAGTGTAGAGATTGGTGGATTTTCACAAGCTAACCACTCTTGCCCTTTGTGCTGGAGGATAAGATCCTATCAGGTGGTCAAGTGTGGAGTAATTTTGAATGTGGAAAGAATAGTATGGACAGAGGCAAGTTGGGGAGAACTATTAGAAGACAGTGTGGCAGGAACACTAGGTCATGAAAATTCCTCCATTGATCCCACAGCTCTCTCCATCTGATATTCCTTTTTCTGCCCTCTTCACAGCTGAACTTTTCCAAAGAATCATTCACTTACACTGCCTCTTTGTCCTCAGCTCCCGTCCACGCCTCAAATCACCCCAATCTGTCTTCCAGATTCTCTACTATACTGAAACTACTCTTGCTGAGGCAGCCAACTCCATGTTGGCAAATCAAAGGAAGGTTATTCTGTCCTTATATTATTTAGCCTTTCAGCAATATCCAGAAGTCAGTCATTCTTTCTTAGTGTAATCTCTTTTCTTGGTTTCTGTGACATGCCACATCTTGGCTTTCTTCAGGCTTCGTTCTCAGTATCTTTTGCTAAATCCCTCTTCCTTTACTTATGCAAAGAGTAAATAAAGATAAATAAAATAAGAGTAGTTCATGGTAAATATTAATACTCAATAAATAGTATCTATTATTATTTTTGGTCTTCTGGTGGTATCTTTTCCATTTTTCCAGGCCTGCTATTGATTTATTCTTATTTTATTACCTAACATCTAAATTTGGTTATTCCTCAGGGCTCATTCTTTAAATTCCATTAATATAATTATGAATAATGAATTTTTATCTCTAGCTTTTTAAATTTACTGACCTCTTTTCCACACAGCAGCCAAAGTATCATTTTGAGACTTATATATCATCATATTTACTGGTGAAATATTGAGCACTTTTCCTCTAAAATTGGTAACAAAGCAAAGATGTCCACTCTTATCACTTTTATTCAACATCATACTAAAGGTCCAATCAGTGCATAAGTCAAGAAAAAAATAAGAGCCAAAACCGGTTTGGCTCAGTGGATAGAGCATCGGCCGGGCTGAGAGGGGCATGTACCTGGGTTGCGGGCACATCCCCCGTGGGGGATGTGCAGGAGGCGGCTGATCGATGTTTCTCTCTCATCGATGTTTCTGACTCTCTGTCTCTCTCCCTTCCTCTCTGTAAAAAATCAATAAAATATATTTAAAAAAAAAAAAGAAAAAAATAAGAGACATACATATTGGAAAAGAAGCAGTAAATCTTTTAAATCAGATAACATAATTGTGCATGGAAAAATGTAATGAATCTAAAAAATGTTACTAGAGCCAATAAGTGAATTAAGCAAGTTGAAAGGCTATAAGGTCAAAATACTAAATTAACTGTATTTCTACGTACTAGCAGTGAAAAATTATAAAATTAAAATTAAAACATTATTATTTATGATAGCATCAAGAAAACTTCTAACACCCAGAAAAATTCTAATAAAAGACATCAAGATTTCTAAACTGAAAAATAAAACACATTGCTGAAATCAATTCAGAAGACCTAAATAAATAGAGAGATACATCATGTTGATGGATTGGAAAAATCAATATTATTAAGATGTCAATTCTCCTCAGATTGACCAATGGATTTAATTCAACCCCATTTATTATCCTAGAAAATTTCTCTTGCAGACACCACAAGCTCTTCTGCTCAGCAAAAGAAACCACCAACAAAACAAAAAGGCAACCAATTGAACAGGAGATGATTTTTGCAAACAACTCCAAGAAGGGGTTAATATACAAAATATATAAAGAACTCATATAAACCAACACCTAACAAACAAACAATCCAATTAAAAAGTGGGCAGAGAATCTGAACACACACTTCTCCCAAGAAGACATACAAATGGCCAACAGATATATGAAAAGATGCTCAACTTCACAAGCTATTAGGGAAATGCAAATCAGAGCTACTACGACACACCTATTAGAATGGCTATTTTCAACAGGACAAGTAATAACAAGTGTTGGAGAGGTTGTGGAGAAAAAGGAATTCTCATTCACTGCTGGTGTGACTATAAACAGATACAGCCATTATGGAAAACAGTATGGAGTTTTCTCAAAAAATTATGAAAGTGTTACCATATGACCCAGCAATCCCTTTTCTTGGTATCTACCTCAAATATTTGAAAACATTTATTTGCAAAGATATATGCACCCCTGTTTTAATTGCAGCATTATTCACAGTGGGCAAGACATAGAAACAACCAAAGTGTCCTTCAATAGATGATTGGATAAAAAGGATGTGGTACATATATACAATGAAACACTACTTAGCCCTAAGAAAAGATGAAATACTGCCATTTGTGATAAAATGGATGGACCTTGAGAATATTATGCTAAGCAATATTAGTCAGTCAGTAAAAGCTAAGAGTCATACAGTTTCACTCATATGTGGGATATAAAATGGAAACTCATAGACACAGACAACAGTATGGTGGTTACCAGAGGGAAGGGGAGGGCAGCTAGTAAAGGATAAAGGGGTACAGATATATCATGAAGGAAGATTATTTTATTTTGGGTGGTGGACAAACAATGCAATATACAGATCATGTATCATAG
The DNA here is from genome assembly GCF_000412655.1 of Myotis brandtii. NCBI lineage: Eukaryota > Metazoa > Chordata > Mammalia > Chiroptera > Vespertilionidae > Myotis > Myotis brandtii. The sequence continues at coordinate 312,489 of NW_005357691.1, read as the reverse complement.
AAATGTACACTTGAAACCTATATAATCTTATTAACCAATGTCATCCCAATAAATTTAATTTAAAAAATTAAAGTAAAATAAACTACAAGCTCATTCTAAAATTTATATGAAAACACAAAGGATCTAGCCAAAACAATTTTGAGAAAGAAAAACTTTAGATGATGCACACTATCTCAACATTTACTATAAAACCACTGTGTGGGGCATGGCTGATTTGGCTCAGTGGATAGAGTGTTGGCCTGCAGACTGAAGGGTCCCAGGTTTGATTCCGGCCGAGGGCACGTACCTCGGTTGCAGGCTCAATCCCCAATAGGAGCTGTTCAGGAGGCAGCTGATTGATGATATTCCTCTCTCACCGATGTTTCTATCTTTCTATCCCTCTGCCTTCCTCTCTCTCTAAAAATCAATACAAATATATTTTTAAAAAATACTGTGTGGTACTGGCATAAAGATAAACAAATAGAGCAATGGAACAGAATAGAGTCTGGAGATATATTTTTTCTTATTTTTTGATTAAAAATATAAATTGACTTTCAACAAAGGTACAAAGACAATTTGATGAAAAAATGATAGTCTTTCAACAAATGGTGCTGTGCAGGGAATAGGTAGAGAGACTTATGGAAAAAAATGAATCTTGCCCCCCTACTTTCTACTTACTAAAAAATTAATTTGAGATGCATCATATACCTAAGTGCACTTAGGTACAGTTAAAACTATAAAGGTTCTAGAATACATAGGAGTTCTAGAGAACCAAGATGGTGGTATTAATAAACACCTCCCACAACCACATCAGAATTTACAACTAAAATACAGAACAACCATCATTCAGAAATATGGCTGAATGGAAGTCCTACAACTAGAGAAGTAAGAAGAAATCACATTGAGACTAGTAGGAGGGGCGGAGGCAGGGAATGGGCTGGTCAGACAACCTACTTGTGGAGTTTTTTTTTTTTAATTGGTAGAGATATCATGGCTGGGGAGGCCTCCTGTGAGGAGCAAGGGGTACCAGAACCACACCAGACCCCTTAGCACAAGGTTCCAGTGCTGAGAAGAGAAGTCTCCATAATTTCAGGCTGTAAAAACCAGTGGGGATTGTGGCTGAGTGACAAGGAGGCTGCTGGAGACCCAGAAAGTTCCTCTTAAAGGGCCAGTACATGGACTTACTGGGACTCAATCCCTCTAGGTTCCAATGCTGGGGCAGTGGCTTGAAAAGAACCTGGGACATTCTGGGAGGAACTGAATTGTTTGGCATAGGGGCAGGAACTTGGGGGCAGCTTTCTTACAGACAGGGATGCTTGCGGGGGGTCGTTGATCCTGTGCTGCACCTCCCCTGTCCTAGAGCTGACTCGCAGCCATAGCTGAGTTTCCATCAATTTGGCTCACACTGTTTGCTCTGCCCTGGTGATTCCCTGAGACTCCGCCCTATCCAATATGCATCCCCACCCAAGCTGTTTGCAGTGGCTTTTCCATAAGAATGTCCTGTACTGGTTCAGGCTTCAGACTTTCCTAAAATCTCTTAAACAAACAGCATCTGGAGTCACCATGCCCCAAAGCTATCAATAAGATGCCCAAGACTCAGAACTAGCACCAGCCTGTCTTGCTAAGAGCTGGGCTTCCCCTGGGCACTTCCCAGCTCAATACAAGTAGCAGTCATCTGCAGATCTCTCTGTAGCTCCTTCCAGTTGCCCCCAGGCAATGGCGGACTTTGTACCTCCCTGGAAGCCCCAGAGCTAGTGTACCCAGTGGACAGCTTCAGAACATACCAGATTACAACTCTACACATCCACAAGCAACACACTCAAGGAGCAAACTCCGTGAGCACCAAAGCCCTACTGAATCAAGCACTGTTCCATAGGGGAGTCTCCTGCACAGCAGCTCTTCCACTGTAATCACAGCTGGTCCTCATAGCCAATTGGTCTGGAGGTAAATTCCTCCCAGTGACTGCCAACAGCAATCAAGGCTCAACTGCAATAATACTTTGCACACAGCCCACACAGGGGTGCAACTAGAATGCCCAGCTCAGGTGGCTGGTAAGGCTGAGCCACTGGTCCCTACAGGACACCTACTACACAAGGCCACTCTACCAATGCTGGAGACATAGCAGCTCTACCTATTACATAGAAACAAACACAGGAAGCAGCCAAAATGTGGAGACAAAGAAACATGCCACAAATGAAAGAAATGGAAGCAAGCAAACTACTGAATACAGAGTTCAAAACAATGGTTATAAAGAAAAAGAAAGATAAATGAAACTTCAACAACATTAAAAACTTCTCCTCGCCGAAACCGGTTTGGCTCAGTGGATAGAGCGTCGGCCTGCGGACTGGAGGGTCCCAGGTTCGATTCTGGTCAAGGGCATGTACCTTGGTTGCGGGCACATCCCCAGTAGGGAGTGTGCAGGAAGCAGCTGATTGATGTTTCTCTCTCATTGATGTTTCTAACTCTCTATCTCTCTCCCTTCCTCTCTGTAAAAAATCAATAAAATATATTTAAAAAAAAACAAAACTTCTCCTCATCAAAAGACACCATTAAGAAAACAGTGAAGTTACAGATTGGGAAAAAATATTCACAATGCTTATAAAACTGACAAAAGACAAAAAGAAAAACAAAACAAAACAAAAACAAGAAAAAATGGGCAAAAGACTTAAATAGGTACTTTACAAAAGTAGATAGAGAAAGGTTCACTATTCACATGAAAAGGTTCTCAACATTATCAGTTACCATGGATATTCAAACCAAAACTACAATAAAATACCATTTCACACACTCTGGAATGGCTAAAAGAAAAAAGGAAAAAGACAAGGATTTACAGCATAAAATTTTAGCAAAGATGTGGAGCAATGGGAAACCCCACATATTGCTGGTGGGAATATAAAATGGTAAAACACTTTGGAAAACTGTTTAGCAGATCCTTATAGAGTTAAACATATATATTTCCTATAACCTAACAATTTATCAAAAATAAATGTGAGCATATGTCCACAAAAAAGATGCTATAAGAATGCTCATAGCAGCTTTATTCATATGGTCTAAAACTAGTGGTGGAAGACCAAAACATACATATATCAGTAAGAGAAAGGGCAAACTGTAGTAAATTAGTATACTGGAATATTACATCATGAATAAATCTCAGAAATATTATGTTGAACAAAAGAAGCCAGACATAAGAATATATACCTTATGATTTTGTTTATATGAACTTCAAGAACAGACAAAACTAATCTACGGTATAGGATAAAACTCAGATCACTGAATGGGAGGAAGGGACATGAGAGAACTTTTTGAAGTGATAGAGATGATTTATGGCTTGATCGGGGTGTTGGTTACACAGAGGTATACTAATTATCCAAACTCATTGAATTAAGATTAATGAACTCTTACAAAATAAAAATTCAATTACAAATCAACTAAAATAAAAAATAAAGCCTCAAAGCCTGAAACAACAACAAAAGGACTGCATATATTTGACTACTTAATTGACATCACTACTTGGATGATTACTTAGGCATCTCAAAGGGAAATCAGACATTGAATGGTGGTCTCAAAATCCTATGACATCATGAAGAAGATAAAATAAGGCCATTCATAGAGAGCACCTGGACAAGGGACTATTTTAGATTGGGTAATTAGGAATCCATGGGTTGAGCTGAGGGAAGGATGTTTCAGATAGATGGAAAGCAAATGCATTGACTCTGAGATAGGAATGAGCTTGGCATGTGCCTGGAACTTAATAAGCAAGTGAAAAGGGATGGGAGATGATATCAAAGAGTCAGGGATAGACCATGTAGGGTCATAAAGGTCATGGGGAGGAGCTTTGATTTTATTTTGTGTGTGATGGGAAGCCAGTGGAGGGTTTTAAACAGGACCATGCTATGACTTGGATTATAAAGGATCATTCTGACTACTCTGTGGAGAATATATTTGGGGCATTGGGATGAATGGAAGCAAAGTGACCAGTCATAAAGTGTGTTGGTCATTCTCTTTAACCTCTGCACCTCTTACCTCATTACCTTATCTGCCCTTCTCTAACCTTGCAGGCTGACTTATGGACAGAATCTCCAGGATTCCTTTACTGGCTCATTTCTGATTGAGTTTAGCCAGTGGGAGACACTGGCAGGAGATCAGAAGGTAGGAGAAGAGAGATCAGGGTACTCATTACCATTCCCCTCTGTCCCATTTCCTTCCTTCCTCAACCAGGTCCTGGCTGTGGCCATGTTCCTGCAACTTCTCATGCTTGTATCTGATCCTTCATCATCTTTTGATTGTTACCTTAAGCCTGCCCACACCTTGATTAATAGTCAATAGTTAATATGTAATATTTACTTTATATGTATACCATATAAATTTATAATATATGGATATATTACATGTAATTATATATAAGTATATTATATATAAGTATCTATCCTATATAATAAAGAGGTATATGCAAATTTAACTCTCATGTCCTCACAAGATGGCTGTCTATGACCAGGCCAGCAGGGAGGTAGTGAGGGACAACCAAATGACTGAACAAGCAGGCTGCATGGGGCAACCAGGCTGGCGGGGGGGCCATGAGGGGTGACCAGGCTGGCAAGGGGGGCAGTTGAGGGCAACCTGGCCAGCAGAGGGGCAGTAAG
>NW_005357691.1:305580-307072 GCF_000412655.1 Myotis brandtii | reverse complement strand
GGCGAGCGGATTGGTTGGAGGTGGGGCAGCAGGGCTCCCAGATTGGCTGGATTCGACAGGGCGGGGCTAACCTTTGAGAGGTGCGAGGGGGAGTGTAAGGGAGTGTGCACTCTTGTTTGCCACCGGCCTGCCGGCTTTACTCTTGCACAATGACTGTGGTGGCGGCAGCGGTTACGGTTACTACCCGAGCCCAGACAGAGCAGAGGCCAGTGGAGCAGAAGGACATCCCAGCATCCCGATACCAGGTGGCATGGCCCGCGGGTCATGGCCAAAGGGGAGGGCACCGAGAGCGGCTCCACAATGGGGCTGCTGCCTACAGGCATCCTCCAAGTGGGTGAACGCCAGGCCCAGGGAAGGTGAGAACCTGGCATCCGGTGGAGGGCAAGGGGCGGCAGCATCCCGGAGCATGCAAGGTGTCGGGGGCAGTGGACATGGCCCTGATGGCAGGCTAGGCCTAGGGGACCCTACACACGCACGATTTAATTTAATCGTGCGCTGGGCCTCTAGAATATATATATAAAAGCCTAAGTGACTGGCTGACTGGCCAACCGTTCGACTGGCTGACCGGTAGCTAAGATGAGCACTGACCATCATGGGGCAGATGCTCAATGCAGGAGCAGAAACCACAGGCATGGAAACATGGAACAGACTGATGAATCTCAGAAGGAAGGGGGGAAGGGTGAGGGCAGGGCGAGATTAACCAAAGATATTATATGCATACTAACTCAGTTAAATAATTTTTTGATTATCAATTAAATTGTATGCTCAGAGAGAGTAAGACTACTTCTAATCTACCTCAAAGTGGTGTTCATTTTTTTATTATTTTATTCAGTCATTTGTTAATTCATTTAATATTTATTGAGTCCAGGTTCCTTGGACATTAGGCATTTAAAACAAGACAGATAAAGTCCCTATGGAAATCACATTCTAGTGAGGATGACTAACAATAAGCATAAAAAAGAGAAAAAATAAATAAAATAATTTCCAATAGTAATAAATTTTATGGAAATAATTAAATATAGTGTGTCCCAAAAAATGTATACACACACTTTGAATAATTATAAAGGCAGTGTTTATTAAAACACACTTCATTTTGCCTAGCCAATGTGGCTCAGTGGTTGAGCATCAACCCACATATCAGGAGGTCAAAATTTGATTGCCCTGAGGGGCATGCAGGAGGCAGCTGATCAATGATTCTCTCTCATTATTGATGTTTCTATCCCTCTTTCCCTTTCCCTTCTCCGAAATCAATAAAAATATTTTTTAAAAATACCTTTCACTTTCAAAATTAAGCTATCAGCTGCTAAAGCATGTATACATGTTTTGGGACACCCTGTATATTACAATTTACATTACACATAGTTTATATATACTAGGTGTTCCAGTTAATAATGGGGATTTTTTCAATAGATGGAATTACACATATGTTGATATATATGCGATTTGATATGTATGCTATTTTGTTGTATTGACAGCAAGCTTCAAAACTTCA
>NW_005357691.1:299493-303720 GCF_000412655.1 Myotis brandtii | reverse complement strand
TGATGCCAGCATTTGTGATGACTATTAATAAATCACAAGGACAAACTCTAGACAAAGTAGGCATATTCCTACCTGAACCCGTTTTTGCACATGGTCAGTTATATGTTGCTTTCTCTTGAGTTTGAAGAGCATGTGATGCTCTGAGCCAAACCAGTTAGGGCAATTAATTCCCTTTTAATGTGCACGAATTTTGTGCACCGGGCTACTAGTATAATATATAGTGATAATAATATATAGTAACTAGAGGCCCAGTGCATGAAATTTGTGCATGGGAGGGGGTCCTCTCAGCCCGGCCTACATCCTCTCACAATCCAGGACCCCTCAGAGGATGTTTGGCCTAAACTGGCAGTCAGACATCCCTCTCACAATTCGGGACACTGCATGCACCAGTGACCATACTTTTCATACAGGTGAAAGGCATCTTGCTGTTGTATTGGCAGCTAGATTTTTTTGCCCTGATTATAAAAAGTAGTACATAACATGATCCTTCTGAGGCAGTAGTACCATTTTCCCCATCTTATGGGTGGAAAAACTGAAGCAGAGAGAAGTTAAGTAATTGGCTTTGTCACACAGTTATAAGTGTCAGAATCAGGGCTGACCCCCAAAATGTGCAAGCCAGAGTGCATGCATGTCATCACTGCATCATCTGTTTTTTCAGTGTTAGAGTAGCCTTGCCAGGTTTTAATTTTTAAATCAAAGAGACTGTTCCCAATATATAGGGTAGAGTCCCTAGGCCTGGCCAGCAATCAGGGCCATCTGTGGGGCAACCAGCAGGTGGAGTAATCGGGGCCCCCCTGCTGGCACCTGCCTTGGCTGGAGGCCTGGCACTGCCCACTGGCTGGCACCGCCCTCCCGATTGCCACCACTGGCAGGTCGCCTCCCTCTGGGAGGGGGGGGCAGACACTCAACGCAGGAGCTGCCCTCAACCAGGGGCAGCTCCTGCATTGAGTGTCTGCCCCCTGGTGGTCAGTGTGCATCATAGCAACTGGTCGTTCCACTGGTTGTTCCGTTTTTCAGTTGATTTGCTTATTAGGATTTTATTATATAGGATAATATATAATGGTTTATAGTTAATAGTTATTAGACTCTTTTTGGTTAAACCATTTGTTTCCTACTGCTGCCCTGAATGGCATAAGTGACTGATGCAGGCAAAAAGATGCTTATGGCTTAGACTACAGTATTGGAAGTGTGAGAAAAGGGCAGATACGAGATATATTTTGGAGGTAGAAACCATAGGATGTCCTTATGAATTGGATATGTAGGGTAAGAGAAAGGAAAGAATGGAAGGAAATTCCTAAGATGTTGGCTTGAATGTTGGTAGTGCTGTTTACTAAGGAAAGAAAATTTGGGGGAGATGCAGGCTTATATGGGGTGGAGATGGGTGAATCAAGAAATTTTGTCTGCCATGATGAATTTGATTTGTCAATAAGATATCCGAATGGAGATACCATGTGGGCATGCAGACATAAGAGTCTGGAGCTTGATAGAGATGTTCGATAGAGATAGAAATTTGGGAGCCATCAGTAGGCTGCAGTATTTAAAGCCAAGAGGCAGGATGAGATCACTGAGGGAGAGAGTGTGTTTGGGAATCCCCATTGTGTGAATCGTGATGGGAGGCAGGGCCCACCTTCCACTGAAGAAATTGAAAGTGCTGCACATTCACTGTCTCTGACCCCTAGCAGCCTAAGCATAGACATGTGATCTAAGCTCAACCAACCTAATAATGCTGTGCAGTACTTTGAATCTGGAGTCAGTGTTGCAAAGAAGCAAGGGACAGTTCCAAATTCATTCTGATGGCAGCAGCTGGGGCATCAAAGTAGTCATTGGCAATGGTTGGTGGTGACAGTGTCAGCATGCAGTGTCCAGTGAGGATGACAGAAGCACTGAACCAGTCTGTTCCTGTGATGTGAGCTTGGCTGGGACCCTGACCCCAAGCTTCCCTCAGCCTTAGACTATTTCCAAACCTGGTTCCGCAGCCTTCCTATCAATTCTCTTTGCTATCTGATTTTGTGCCAGTGAATTTCTTTTCTCCTTAGTTTAACCAGAGTTGGTTTCTCTAGTATAGACTGCAACTATGAACCCTTTAAGCACAACGTCTTGAACTTGGTGGGCATTTAATAAGTTCTTGCTGAATAAGTTTCTGATTAAGTTTCCTCCTAACTTGAAATTACTCTGCAAGGCGTCTCATGCTTTTCCACCATGGCTGCTGTGGACTAGTGGTGAGTACTCTTTTTCATTAATTGACAACTTTGGAGGTTTTGAAGGACAGAGAACAGGTCAACAGCTGAAGTAACTGCCATCCTAATCTCACAGGAATAAACATATTGACTCATGAAGGAAGTCAATGTCCTTATAAAACTGGCATATGGTAATTATTATTCACGGGGAGGGATCCTTCCTGGATGATCTGGGTCAAGCTACCCACCATTCTCCCTGTTTTAAATAGCAGTTATAGAACCCTGGCTAGTGTTGCTAAGTGGTTAGAGCATGGGACCAGGACCCACACACTGAAGGTTTGTGGGTTTGATTCCCAGTCAAGGGCACATACCTGGGTTGCAGGTTTGATATCCAGCCCTGGTTCAGATGGGTTCTGGAGGCAACCAATTGATGTGTCTCTCTTACATCAATGTTTCTCTCTCTCTCTCTCTCTCTCTCTCCCCCTCCTTTCCATCCTTACCTCCCTTTAACTCTCTCTAAAAAATCAATGGAAAAATATCCTCGGGTGAGGTTTAAAAAAATAGTTATAGAAACCCATGAACTACTGATTTTAAGATATGTATTCACAATGAAAGCAAGGATGCATTTTGTCCTTTGCAACTCAAATAAAGAGATTACATTTTACTTTTCAAAACTTCTCAAGGTAATTCAATTCCTCCCACCCCTCCAGTGCTTTTAAATGAAAGTCAACTGTTGTCTTTGAAGAAACTTAAAGAAATTACTGAAACAGCTGAAGTCTAAATCTGCTTTGGCAAAAACAGAAAATATGTGGAAATATCCTGCACTGTTCTCTTTTACATTTTATTGATTTTGAGCTGCATAAGGGTCCATCTGCTGGGGCCCCTGAAAAGAAACCAACATTCTGTCTACAGATAGCTCTAAACCAAAAGAGAAGGCCAGCTCCTCAGCTGTGGTGTGAACACAATCCAGGAGAGTGTGCGGTCAGTTGGAACTCTAGTTGATGAAAAAGTGAAGATGTCAGCAGATGGAGAAATAAGTTAATTTATAAAGGATCACTACATATGATGCTAAATCCTGTCAGTTCTGCCTTAACAGTTCTCTCATATCTATAACTTCCTCTCTATTCCCATTTAGTCTTGGCAAATGCTTCTCCAGTTTTAATATGGGCACCAATCACCTGAGGATATTCTTATAATGCAGATTCTGATTTAGCAGGTGTGTAGTGGACCTGAGATTTTGCATATGTGACAAGCTTCCTGGTGATGCACGTGCTGCTGGTCTTCTTTCTTTCTTTCTTCCTTCCCTCTTCTCTCCCTAGTTGGTTTCTAGTTTGATTCCATTGTGGCTAAAGAACACACTCTATATGATTTGAATTCTTTTAAATTTGTTCAGGTTTGCTTTATGGCTAAAGATAGAGTCTATCTTGGTGAATGTTATATATAAACTAGAGGCCTAGTGCACGAAATTCATGCATGGGTAGGGTCCCTAGGCCTGGCCTGCGATCAGGGCCAATCAGGTTCCCTGCCTCCCTGCCTCCCCACCTCCTCCTTCCCTTGCAGCCTGTGGGCCATCACCACACCGTTACCCACCTCCCAGCCTCCCTGCCTCTCCTGCCCTCACTCCCTCTGTGCCCGGCCACTGCCGCTGGTCTCCTGCCATGTTTCACACCGCCTGCTGGTGTTTTCTTATTGTTCTCTCTGTTTTTTCCTGTATTCCTATAGATCACTTGAACATTTTTTAGAATTACATTTTGATTTATTTATATTTTAAAAATGAAGAAGATAAAGTATCCTACCAGCATTCTCTTTATGATGACATATGAATTCTATAAGATGATTTGCCATGCTACTGACTTACTCCTGAGCCTCTACAGCATAATCTTTAACATCCATATCAACAGTCTGTCCAAGCCAATGTAGGATTTTTCTGCCATGGTTTTCAAAAATTTTCCAGCCTCTACCCATTATCAAATTCCAAAGTCACTTTTACATATTTAGGTATTTGTTATGGCAAAGTCTGCATCAGTCAGTGTTCAACCAGAGAAACAGA
>NW_005357691.1:280418-299466 GCF_000412655.1 Myotis brandtii | reverse complement strand
AGAGAGAGAGAGAGAGAGAGAGAGAGAGAGAGATTTGGCTAGGCAAATCTGAAATCCACAGAGTAAATCAGCAGGAAAGTCTGGAACTTGGTCATGAGCTGAAGCTGTTGTCCAGAGGTAGACTTTCTTCTTCAAGGACATCTCAGCTCTACCTTTAAGACCTTTCATCTTATTTAATCAGGCCCTCCAGGATTATCTAGGATAATGTCCCTTAAAGTCAACTGATTATGGACTTGTCACATCAATGAAATACTTTTATAGCACAATGTAAAGTAGTGTTTGCTTGAATAACTGGGACTGTAGCCTAGCCAAGGCCACATAAACAGGTCAGCACAGGCTGTAAATTGCCACAATTACCTTTTAAAGTTTTTAATGTTTTTATTGATGAGAGAGAGAGAGAGAGAGAGAGAGAGAGAGAGAGAGAGAGAGAAACACCAATGAGAGAGAAATATTAATCCTGCTAGCCTCCTACCAGGGATCAAACCCACAACCAGGGCATGTGCCCTGACTGGGATTCGATCTGGTGACCTCTTGGTTCATCACTCAACCATTAAGCCACACTGGCTGGGCCACAATCACATTTTAAAGCTGTTTTACAGCATGTACTAAACCTAAACATATATGTACTCTATGACCCAGCAAGTATCCTTCTGGGTTTATAATTAATATAAATCCATGTATCCACCAAAAGTCATGTACAAGAATATGACAGCATTATTTGTATTGACCTGAACTTGGAAACAACCCAAATTTATATCAACAGGACAATGGATAAACAAATTGTAGTACACCCACTCAACAAACTATTACTTAGCAATGAAAAAGAATAACCTACTACTGTATGCACCAGTACAGATGAAACTCACAGACATAATGGATAAGCAAAAAAAAAAAGCCATTCACAAAAGAGTGTGTGAACCATTTATATGACATTCAAAAAACAGGCCAAAACTAATCTACTGTGTCAGAAATCAGAGGTCCATGGTGGTGTAGTTATCTTGGGGTGGAGTTACTGACTGGAAAGAGGTACAAGGGAGCTTTCTGGTTGCTGATAATGTTCTGTTTCTTAATGTGAGTGGTGATTACAGTGGTGTGTGTGTGTGTGTGTGTGTGTGTGTGTGTGTGTGTGCAGATTAATCAAGCTGTACATTTAACACCTATGCACTTAAATTATACATTAATAAAATTTTTAAAAATATCAAGGTAGGCTAGAAGAATGACTTGAAATGAAGAAGATGATCTTTAATTTCTAAGAATTTTAAAGCAGAGCATGAGGAATAGATAATTTGCCAGTATGGGGAAAGACTTGGGGGCTTTAGGTGACCACAAGTTCTGCATGAGTCAGCCATGTGACACGACAACTTTAAAAGTGCATGTAATTTAAGCTGTTTTGGCAGATGCAAAAGTCTCTGTTATACTTCATCTTGTTGGTTCTAACCCTTCATTTTTAAATCTCTTTGGCTCTTAATTCTGTCATGTAGGACAGAATGGGGTTGCAGAAAGAACTCTTAACTAGGAAAATAGAGTCTTAGAACTATCTTTCTAACTACGATAACAATCTTTAGTGTTGAGCAAAAGTCCAATGAGTTGTTTTCTTTATAACTATAATTAGATTTAGAGACCAGAAGCAACAATCTCCAAAAGTTGTTGACAAATTTAAGAGGATCCAGAGGCCAAGAGTTAGGATGGTAATTAGAGGTGGCCCTGCCATATATGGAGGAGCTTGTGACAAACAACTGAGAAGGGACATGGAAGTATTTTTTAATATTGAAAGAGCTGGCATATGGAAAAAGGCATATCTGTTCACTCCTGATGGCAGAGCTAAACCTACAGGTAGGTGTGATGGTGAAGCTGACTTGGGTTCTGTACTAAGAGGTTATCCTAAGAATCCTGCAACACCAATCAGAAAGAATATATGCACCCCTATGTTCATAGCACCGTTATTTACAATACCTAAGATTTGGAAACAGCTGAAGTGCCCGTCACTAGATGAATCAATTAAAAAACAACAACTATGGTACATTTACACAATGGATTTATCTGCAGCCAAAGGATCTATTACCCTTTGAGACAACATGGAGGGACCTGGAGATTATTATGCTAAGTGAAATAAGCCAGTCAAAGGTAGACAAGTATCACATGATCTCACTTATATGTGGAATCTAATGAACAAAATAAACTGATGAATAAAATAGAACCAGAGGCATGGAAACATGGAACAGACTGATGAATCTCAGAGGGAAGTGGGGAGGGCAGAAATTGACTGAAGAATTTATATGTATATATGCATTACCACCCTGTTGACACAGACAATAGTGTGGTGAAGGCCTGGGTGGGGCAGACACTAGGTGGTGGAGGGCAAGAGGGGAAAGCGGGGTACATTTATAATACTCTTAACAATAAATATTTTAAAAACTAAAAAAATAGAAATTAAAAAAAGAGGTGATCTCCTCATACCCAGGGCCCTGCAAAAGAAAGAGAGTTGACCATCATGAAAGAGTTTAAGCCTTCATGGAATGGCCACGGGCTGGATAGTGCTCACAGGACTCCTGCTGCATAGTGCCTCTTTCCAGATGTGAAGTGAAGAATGGCACTAAGGTGAAGGAAGGTGGAATCTCAAAGATAATGAGAAAGGAAACATGCTAACACCTATGTTCAATCATTACTATCCACTCTCAATTTCTTAAAAGTGGTCAGTGGAGATGTCTATAAAGGTGAAACACTAAACATTTTTAACTACAAATGGACCAGAGATAGAAAGTAAGGTTGTAATTTCCCCGAGGCATCTCTGTAAAATGGAGCTAATATGAACCCCCCAGTATGATGTTTTCAGAAGAGAGACTAGTTCCAACTGCAGTCTAAACTCTCCAGTCCATTTATGGGGCCACCCATTTCAAAATCTTGCCCCTGTCAAGTTGCATAGTAAACAGCTTATTATGGCCCTTTTATAAACATCCTCTTCAACCACAGTCCCCTTGTTCCTCCAAAACTAAAGTCCAACTATGTGGAAAACCAGATCTTTATGCTCACAATAACGTGTTTTTGCTTTAACTGTATTTAATTTAGTAGAATTGGCATCAAATATAAAAGATTATGCCAGCAAGTGTTGGTCAATCTGACCCTGTCCAATGCTTATTTTATTATACAGCTGCAAAAATGTTGTCACAAGTATCTATGACTATCTGTAAAGTACATAAAGTTATTAAAACACATTCTTTTATGAAAACAATACAAAAATTACATAAACAAATAAAGCTAGAAGCAAGCATATTTCATTTGCTTAAAGAACAGTAAGGAAGCCACTGAAGCAAAACTTCTGATGGGCTGGCAGGCAGCAGGGAGATGATTTCAGAAATGATATGACATGATAAATTGCCTCTGCTGTGCACAATTTTCATTCCAGAAGATAATTCATCTCCAACTCCCATCACATTGTTCTTTCCCACTGATGCGTATGTCAGTTTCTTCATCTCTGGAGTCTGAGCAGGACCGAGTTTGTCCTTTGTGGCTGTAGCTCCAAAGATGGAAAACCATGAAAGAAAAATAAACCCACAAAGTACAGCTTTCTTTTGGGCAACTTTTAAAATCTAAATGTCATTATTTGGGTCCCATTTACATGTTTGCATTGAGATTCCAGAGATACCCATAGAATAATGCTCTCTTGAAGCAAGGCACTTTGAGGGAAGGCAAGAGCAGCCAGATTGTGACCCTGTGGAAGCTTGGAGTTCTAGCACTTTCCGGATGTGTGAGCTTGAGCAAGTCACATAACTCTTCAGTTTCCTCATCTGAAAAATATGTATATAATACAACTTCTTGGGGCTGTTATGAAAACTAGGTGATGTCATGAATGTAAGGTGTAGAGCTGCATAATTTGTGTCTGTTAATTGGTACTATTATTCAGTCATTTAACAAATACTTATTGAGCACCTATTTGCAAAGCACTGCTCTAGGTGCTGGGAATATAGCAGTGAAAAATGAAACCAAAATCCCTTCACTAACAGATTGTAAACCTACGGGAAGGAAACAAATAATAAAATAAATAAGTAAAACATATAGTTTGACAGAGGCAATAATCGCTATGGAGAAAAACATAGCAGAGAAGGAGATTAGGGGGTCCTGGGACTGAGTGTGGGGATTTAATTTTTGAGGGAGTGGTTACCTAAGATGATGACATATAAGCAAAGACCTGAAGGAAGTGAATGAGTAAGCCATGAGCCATGAACCAGGAGGATATCGGGTAAATATGTTTCAGGCACAGGGAATAACACTCAAAACTCTGAAACAGAAATGTGCATAGGGTGTTCAGAACAGCTGGTAGGCCAGCATAGAGTGGTATGAATGATGGGGATAGTAGTTACAAATGAGGTCAGAGAAGTAATGGGAGCCATATCATGTAAGGCTTTGTAATGTCTGGTATGTAACAGGTGCTATATATGTAATAGGTGTTACTATATAATGTTATAAATATTAAAGAACCATCCTTTTCTGAGCTGAAAACTATAGAAGGCACAATGGTGGTAATAGGGAGTTTATTAAAATAACCAGGTGAGAGATGATGGTGGCTTCAACAAGAGTAACAGCAGTGGAGGTTGTGAGACGTGGTCAGATTCTGGATATATTATGAAGTTAGTACCAACCGGATTTCCTAATTGTAAGTGTGGGGTGTAAGTGAAAAAGAGCAATCAAAGATGTCTGCAAGGTTTTGGTACATGAGCAACTAGAAGAATGGGATTGTCATAGTCTGAAATGAAGACTATACAAGTGGAACAGATTCTAGGAGGCCATTAGCTTGTTTTGACCATATTGAGGTGGTGGTGGTGGTTGTTAATCCTTACCTGAGGATATTTTTTCCATTGATTTTTATAGAGAGTGGAAGGGTGGGGTAGAGAAAGAGAGAGAGAAACATCAATGTAAAAGAACCACATCAATTGGTTTCCTCCTTTGGGGATGGAACTGGCAACCTAGGTACATGCCCTTGATCGGGAATTGAACCCACAACCCTTCAGTACACAGGCCGACATTCGATCCACTGAACCACACTGGCCAGGGCAGACCATGTTAAGTTTGAGATGTCTTTTAGACATCCATGTGGACAGATTAGGTAGGAAGTTGGGTAACCAAGTCTAGAATTCAGGAGAGAGGTCCATGCTGGTGTTATCAGTGTATGGATTGTACCTAAAGCCTTGGAACTGGATGAGATCACCAAAAAGTAAGGATAGATAAAGAGGAAGAGGAACTGAGCCCTGGAGTACTCCAATGTTAAGAAGTCAAGGAGAAGAATAGGCACATCCATAGAGATGGAAAGTAGATTACAGTGGTCAGGGGCTGGGAGTGGGGATAAAGAATGACTGTTAGTAGATAAGAGGTTACTGTTTGGGGTGATGATAATGTTCTGGAATTAGATCATTGGCTAATTGCCAACTCTGAGTATTCTAAAAACCACTAAATTGTACACTCTAAAATGGCAAATTTTATGGTTTTTAAATTCTATCTTAATTTTTTTTAAAAAGAGAAGTTAGAGAGAAGAGGAGGAATCAACAAAAGAGATTAAAGAGCCATCAGTGAGGTGGAAAGAAAATCAGGAAAGTAGATTGTCCTAGAAGGAAAGAGAAAAATGTTTCAATATGAGTATGTCAAATGCTCCTGAGATATAACTAGATTGAGGCTATATGATTAGATTTAGCATCATGAAAATCATTTATGACCTTGACAGAAGCTATTTAGGTGGAATGGTGATGGTGAAAACTTGGCTGGAGTGAGATTCGGGGGCGGGGGGAGCCATTCATCACTGTTGGAGGATGCTAGAGATTTAACTCATTATTTTGAAAATTGGTAAACAGAGAGAAAGAACCAAACACTAGGCCCTGGCCTGGTAGTTCAGTTTTTTAGAGCATCATCCTGATGCACCAGGTTTGCAAGGTTGATCCCTGGATAGGGCACATACAAGAATCAACCCCCGCCCTCAGCCCGCCAGCTGCCCAAGGCTGGCCCAAGGTGCAGGCAAGCCTCGGATGGCTGCTGCCCAGCCGCCCAGGGCCGCCCGAGGCTCAGGTAACCAGGAGTAGCAGAGGTGTGATGGGGGTGTTGCCTTTCCCTGATCGCCGGGTCACCTCCTGCCTCTCAGGGCTCCTGGACTGTGAGAGGGGGCAGGCTGGGCACCGGGCCTCTAGTGAATTCATAAATAGGTGGACAAACAAATCAATGTTTCTCTCTTTCTCTTGCTCTCTCTCTTCCTCTCTTTCTCTAACATCAATAAATTTTAAAAATTTAAAAATGGTACCACTATACTATTATAAAAGCATATAGTAGATTAGGGACATTTCTATTTATAGAAGTATTTCTAGCTAATAAGTGAAGATGGTATGGTAGAATTCTAATATCACCACTTTGCAGTCCTCAGTGGAAATTATGCATTAGATTAGTATTAGATTAGCTGTTAACATCACACTGGGGAGAATTTTTATAGCTATGTCTTTGAGTAAGTGATAAGAGGTGGGAATCGCATGAAGAAGTGGAAGCGTTGCCCTTAGATAGGAAACAAACACCTCTTCCATTGTAACAAATTTGTTTGTGGGAGATTTTGGAAGTTCTTTTTATATTCTGCTTGCTTCTGTTTTCCCAATAAAACAGGAAAATATATCACCCACTGAAAGTGAAAAATAGAGAAAGAGGTGATGGAGTTTTGAGGAGAGAGGAGTACATGTGACATATTCTTCAACAAGAATTAGAGAGTGAATATCTAGGGAAATGGTTAGGTTGCCAGGCAACTCTAAGGACCTACTTGTGGTTAGTGGTCATGAATTTAAAGTGAGACCAGATATCATGGTTTTGTATTTTCCTTTAGCCACATTTCAGCTGCAGTTGCAAAGCAGGGAGAGAGATTAATGAACTTAACCAGGTTTGGGGTGTTGCTAAATAAGTATGTTAATGTGAGAAGGGCAATGAATTGGAGCATATGCAACTGAGTGAATACTATTATTTTTTTCCTACCTCTGCTATTCATCTCTACAATGACTGACTATGGAATGTAAGCTAAGTAAGGAGGGAAGAGAGGACATCAATGGGGTGATGGACAGTAGTAGGATCACTGGGGTAAAAAAATAGTTGCGGTCACTACAGGGATGAGCTGGACAGGTACAAGATGCTAGTCTCCTATTCTAGCCTTCCAATGAGACAGTGAAAGTTTTGGTAGAAAAATTGGTAATGACCAGTCTAAGGTATTATCTTGGAATTGAGTGGCTGAGTGGGGCAGGAGTTAGACAAGACTGTTGGAGGAAAGGGGGTCAAGGAACTGAAAGGTTAGGGATAGAAGGCTCTTCCTCATGGGTATTGAAGTGGCATGGTGGTATTAGAAGATATTGTGGTAGCAGCTCCAGTGCATGTCCTTGTTATTGCTTTATTGGGAGAAAGGAGACAAGTGCAGTTCTGTAGAGTTCAAATATCTCCCCTTCAGAGACTCTTCTCTGGCCATCCTGATTAAATGAGCCTCTCTTACACTCTGTCTCCTCCCCTTTCCATCGCTGTGCATCCTATAATTCTATGTTGTTTTCTTTAATGCACTCAACACTACCTGAAAATATCATACTTACTTAGTTACTTTCTTTATTATTTTTAATCCTTACCTGAGGATATTTTTCCATTGATTGTTATAGAGAATGGAAGAAAGAGGGAAAGATAGAGAGAAATATCAATGTGAGAGAAACACATCAATTGGTTGCCTCCTGCACAAGCACTGACCAGGGCCCGGGCCAGGGAGGAGTCTGCAACCTGGGTATGTGCCCTTGACTGGAATCGAACCTGGAACCCTTTGGTCCACAGGCCAATGCTCTATCCACTGAGCCAAACCAGCTAGGGCACTTATTTTCTTATTTTTTGTCTGCCTCTCCCACTGGAATGCAAACCCCATGAGTTTGTCTTCTTCAATGCTTTATTCTCAGGGCCCACTCAGTGCACTTAATAATAGGCAGTTTGAAAATGTTAAAAAAAGAATGAATTTAAAAATGAGTGTGCTGCTTCCTCAGTATACAGGGGGACCCTTTCTGAAGTCTCTGAAAGTTGAGTGAACAGAATGCATTTAGGAAAGGAGAGCCTGTGTTAACTAGGGATGAGAGGCTCTGTGATGAGGGTTTGGTAAAGTGAGGAAGATTCAGGTTATGTAAAGTCTGGTCACTTTTTTTCCTTTGGGATACTGTTGGGTGTTACATTTTCAGTGACTATAGAAATTCAACCAAGAAAGAATTGAATCTTAGTTCCCAGGCAGTGGAGGAGTAGTGCAATCTTGGGCTGCCCTCTAACCTGCAAAATGTTGCCTTTTCTCTGGTGCCTCTATCTTCACCTTTTCATATCCCATTCCTTTCTCCACTGGTTCCAATCAGGCTTCCATACCCTATCACCTTGAAATAACTCTGGTCAAGGACACCAGTGACCTTCTGTATCCAATTCAAAAGATATTCCATTGTGTCTGTCACAATGCTCAGAAGCAGTGTTAGACCATTAATAATTCCCTCCTCCTGGAAGCACTTCTTCTCTCAGCTGCTGTGAAGATACCTTGGGTTTTCTTTTATTTCACTAGCTACTCCTCTTCCTCTGTTTGACCTCTAAATGTGGCAATTAGGGACTCAGGGCTCAGTCCTGGTCCTTTCCTTTTCTCTGCCTTCATTTTGTTTCTGCCTGTTTTCCTTAGCATTGCCTCTCCGTTTCCATGACCTCAACTGCTGCAACTTCCATCTATCTAGTGACAGCTTTTCTTACGCTAGAACTCTTCCCTGGGATCTAGACAACAGTATTTCCATCTAACTACTAGACATCCCCCTCAAACTCAACATGTCCAGAACAGAGACCTTCATCTTGCCTTCACCTCCCTCACAAAATCTTATACTCTGTCTCCTCCATCTCTATGGCACCAACATATATCTAGTTGCTCAGGACAAAAATCTAGGTGACACCATTGACTTCTCTCTCTCTCCTTCACTTATCTCCATTTAAAAATCCCTCATCAAGTACTGTCAGTCTTACCTTCTCAGTATCTCATGAATCTGTCCACTTACCTTCATCTCCATCCACCACCCTGGTCCTTGGCAACATCCTCTCTTACCTGAATGACTGGACCCATCTCCTAAATGATCTTCCTGCCTCCACCCTTGTTCCTTTATATACAATCCAATCTTCCTATAGCAGCCAGAACAATGGTCTTTTCAAAACATAAATTGGATTATGTCTCTTCCCAACATAACACTATTTAACAGTTCTTCCATTATCATCAGAATACAAATCCATAACATGACCATGTTTACCTCTCTAGTCTCCTTGCCCACAACACCTTCTCCTTCCTCAAACTCTATGAACTTTTCCTGGTCCCTCAGATACATTTATGCTCTGTGATCACTGGCCCTTCAGGTATGTTGTCCCTTCTCCTAACCTCACCTACAACCTATTGACCTGGCTAACTTCTCCTCATCCTTCTTGTAATAGCTTAAATGCTACTTCCTCCAGGAAGCCACTCTAACCCTCCATCTTAGCCTTCAGAGACCTTGCTCTAACTCTACATACTTTTCCTGTCATAGCACTGATCTAATTGCATTGTAACTGCCTATCTATTTTCTGTCTCTCCATCTAGATTAGAAGCTTTGGAGGGCAAAGACCTGTTCTATTTTGTTACCCTCTGTCTGCCATGTGTCTAGCTCACAGTAGGCTCTTTACAGCAGCTCATTCTTACACTGGAATATTCCTCACTATCATTCTTTAAAAGTTTGGCTGCTCATCCTTTAGATCTCAGGTTAGAGGTCATATCCTCATGGATGCTGTCCACACTATCTGAGATAAGCAACCTAGTCACTCCATTACATCACCCTACTTTCATTCTTTGTGTTACACTTGCTACTCTTGGGTATTTCCCTTGCTTGTGTGGGTTTTTTGGTCTGTTTATTGTCTTTCTTCCCTAGCAATAATATATGCTCAATGTGAACAAAGAACTTGTCTTGTTTTGCCCCACATTATAACATGGCACCTAGATTAAAGCTTGGCATATGGTGGGATGAAAGTTGGATGAATTGAGTGAATGAACCAACGAATGAATGAATGAATGAATGATTCAGTCAATCAGTCAACCAGATGCAACCCTCAGAGGAGAGCAGCAATCTTCAAGTAGAAACAATACAATAAATGAAGAGGCTGTGAAGCCTCAATTGGGGCCTAAGATAGATCATCAGTGGTTGCCTAAGGGCCATGGCCTACATTCTCCCAGTATGAATTGCTTCTGGTACTCATGAAAGGAGAACACTGGGGAAGATTCTTTTTTAAAATTTCCAAATGGGGCAAATACTTGACGGAAAAATGGAAAGAAGAAAAAATAACCCCTAGGGCTGAAGAAAGGTGTGGCAGAGGGTGGCTTCTCAGAACTGTTAATGGGTGCTGAAGACTGGTTAAATCAGTGACAGATAAGGCATGGTAAACTTGAAAACAAGTATACCATTGGCTAGTGATGAGACCCAGGGAAGGACTTAGCCTCCCCAATGTTTAATGGCTCTTTTGAACAGTCTCAGGTTTTCTGGAGGACAGTGAAAAGGAATACTAGCTAATATTCCTGCATTCCAACACTTCCCTGCTTCTGTCTTCAACCCTCTTACTTCCCTGCTCTCTTTCCCCTACCCTACATGTCCCCCTCCCCCATACTACCAATAGCAAGAACAGAAAGCCATCATTCCAACTCCATAAGCTCTGTCCACAGGAACGTGTCCAACCTACCAAATCAAGCTCTTAACTCCTATGAATACTAAGAACTGAACCTCAATCGTGCTCTTGCCAACATAATTTCTTTCTTGCTCAACATCAAAATCAAGGTTCTCAGCTTTCCAGCAAACATTTCCGAAGCTGCCCTGTTTCTTTTCTTTTCTTTTTTTAAATGGGAAACTAAAGAACTCTCTTGCAAAAAGCCCCTCCTCCACTTCTCGCTTTGGTGGAGAGCCATGCCAGTTGGACATCTACCAAGGACCAGACTTCTTATGCCAGACATTTTGTGAACAAAGTACAAGTTCCTTCAAATGCTGCCTGATTGATGGAAGTCCTGTGGGATTCGACCTTTAGAGGATTCCCACCCGAAGGCCACTTGATTACTAAGTACTACCAGAATAACAATAAGCTTAAAATATAAAACCAAATGCCCTGAAGTACTATTTACTTGTTATTTCACACATTGTTGCAGACAAATCAGAGCATTATGTGTCCTCTGATCCAGGAGACCCTGTGTGGTGCTGCTCAAACAATAGAAGACATAATTTCTACCCTCAAAAGGGTCCAGTGGGACCAGATCACCATATGTGTGAAGAACATACTTGTTAATGAAAAACGTGTAGTACAGATACATATGGCGTGCCCAGCATTCTCTCTCTGAACCACCTCTTGTCAGTGGTCTAAGGCTCTCAGCTTTCCTTGAGGGACCCATGACACAAAAGACCTGGCTCCAGAATACCAAGACCAGGACCAGTCTCCCACCCAGGGCTCTAGCTAACAGCTCAAATTTAAATTCTGGTTCCTGGAGCAAGATAATCTAAGAAAAGCAAAAGCACCTTCCAAGCGAAACTACCCCCCCCACCACCTTAACTAAGGTTCGATTGGAAAGCAGCCCCTCAGTCCCCAGAGCTGTGGTGGGATGCCAATCTGGGAGCACTGGTGATGAATGTACACTTGTGGCTCCAGTCCTAATCCTCCTTGATTCTTAGTAATCCACCTACTCATACCCCATCACACAAGCAAAGCTATTTCAATGGGAAATCTATATATATAAAAGCCTAAGCGACTGTCTGACCATCCAACTGTTCAGCCGTCCGACCAGCAGCTATGATGTGCACTGACCACCAGGGGACAGACGCAGGAGCGTAAACCACAGGCATGACATGGAACAACAGACTGATGAACCTCAGAGAGAAGGGGGAAGAGGGGAGGGTGGGAAGAGATTAACCAAAGATCTTATATGCATACTAGAGGCCCGGTGCACAGATTCATTCACTGGTGGGGTCCTTCGGCCTGGCCTGTGCCCTCTCGCAATCCAGGACCCTCAGGGGATGTTGGAGAGCTGGTTTTGGCCCTATTCCCTAGGCCAGCCCAAAGGACCCCACTGGTGCATGAATCCGTGCACCAGGTCTCTAGTACAAATATAAACATGATATGAGTAACTCCCCCAGAGGCCTGCATCTGAGACTCTGGCAGAGCAGAAATCTGTGTAGCAATTGTGAGCTCATGAAATATAGACATTTTGTGTGGGAGCCAGTGGCTCTTGGGGGGAAAAAGTAATAAAGGACCAAAAAAAAAAAAAAAAGCAACTTGCTTAACTGGTTATCTTTTTGCTTCAGGGCTGGCCACACAATATTCCCATTGCAGAAGGAGTTTAAGGAAAATGAAAAAGCAGAAATGTGGAACAATAAGTAGGCATTTCATGGTTTTCAGAAACCACCAAACTCCAGACCCCCTCTACCAGAACACACAGCGGTTCATGAGACAAGAGTGGCTACCAAAAGTTGACATGTCCACTGCCTCTATGCTCTCCCAGCAATCCCTAGCCCACCCACAGTATACCACATCCCAGCTCCTAGGAGACTCTTTCCCATTCAGACTTGGCTGTGAGAAAGGGAACTGAGCAAAGGGTTCCCTCATCCCTTAGTCCATTCTGTTTTTAGCTAAATGGGTACAATGCAGCAAGCCACAGCAAAACCCACTGCCAGCGGCTATAAAGAGCTGGGGAAATGTGGGACAGATGGTAAAGGCGTTTGGAATATGAAAACAGTCTCTGAATAAGGAGGAGAAAGCCACACACCGAGTGTTTTGTTTTGTGATAAATCAAATGGCCCAAATGCTGAAAACACCCACCAACATTCCAAAAGGTGTTTCCAAACTATAATCTTGACTCCTAATTCCTTGGGTGAGGCAAACCTCTTTTATCTGAAGAAATCATGTTCAAAGAGCTTTTTAGGAACTATCTTCAGAACCTGTAACCAATTCCTTGGGATAGCCTGAGTGGTAGATTGAAAAATTTTTTAATTGGCCAATATTTGTGCATGGCCACTAGGCACATGTTCTGACAAGGCTGCATTACTTTGGTTCCAAAAAGAAGGTGAAGGGAATTTTCTCAGGTGTCAAATAACTTGGCTCTGAAGAGCAGCCCCCAAGATGTCCAGCACACTGGCAGCAGCATCGGAATAAGTGTGCAATGTCCCAAGGGAACTTCTTGGAAGGGCAACACATTTAATAAATGTAAAAGTAGTGATGTCATTGAATAAATATGAAAACTCTGATATGCTTGTTAAAACTCAATCTCTACTTTTTGTTGTGCCATGTGTTTGGGAGGAGAGGAAGGGAATGGGGGACACCACTAAATTCACATGCTCTCTTCCTAAGGGGAAGGATGAAGGCTTCGGTGCAGGGCTTGGCAAAATGTTTCTGTAAGGGCCAGATAGTAGATATTTTCAGCTTTGTGGGCCATATGGGCTCTGTGACATAGGATCAACTCTGCTTTTGCAGTGTGAAAGCAGCCATAGACAATATGCAAACTGATGAGTGTGGCTGAGTGCCAATAAAGCTTTATTTACAAAAACAGCTCAGATTGGATTTGCTCTGTAGGCAGAATTTAGTCCATAGGCCATAGGTTATGACCCCTCTTCTCCGCAAAGCGAACACTCATTTGCAGGCTTCTTGTTCAACATCTTCAAACAACTTGCTGAAAGGTAAAGAGACAAGCAGAGGTCCCTAGGCTCCCATAATCACTTCTCTTCAACCATTCTGAGTTTAATCCCATGATGTCATTCTGAAATGCAGCGGGTCATTGACGAGGTCACATTGCTGAGAGAAAAACAGGATGTTTGACACCTAAAATATTCAGAATGAGCCCAGAGCTCATCTCTGTAAAAAATGATCTTACATAATGGGAAGCAAGGGAAAAAGGGAAAGCAGCAATGGGCGGCTGATTGGAGACAGACACAGAGAAGATGCTCAGATGGCAGGCCTGCTGCCCTGGAGAGCACATCTCTGCTTGCAGCTGTCACTCCAGAGGACAGATGACTTCATTTCAGCTCCCCCAAATAAAGGGATAATAATCTCTCACTTGGGAGAAATACCATATGGTAGATGCTTTGAAAAGTTATAAGAAAAGTATATAGTACTTGTGGGGGGAGGGAGGGAAGTTACTTCCAAAAGAATGAAATTTGTCTAGAAAAGGATCAGGCAGTTTCTTTGAAATCCCATAGCTTCCTAGAAAATCAAGTCTAAATTCATGGGATTAGATAACAAGAGGGGCATTATCAAGGCAAATCAATGGGGAGATCTGTTTCTTGTTTTTACATACCTTTAGTGCAGTTCAAATCCACAACACTTATTCAACAAAGCCCTCCCATGACCTGCCCTGCTGAAATCTCCAACCTCAATCTCCACTACTCTCCATCTTGTACTCTAGGCTCAAAAATTCATAACATAATGACTTTTAATTCTCCAAAGGCCCAGGGCATGTGGCTTCATGCCTCTGGGCCTTTCTCACTGGCGTTCCTTGTTTTTATAAGGCCCTTCTAGCCCTTCAAAATTCAGCCTCTTTTGCCTGTTACCTGGCCTTCCCAAATGTGTTGAGTGCCCCCTCTTCTGTGCTACCTTGAGATCTTGCACATATTCTGTTGTACTTATCACACCATGGATTCATTTACCTGATTATATGACTTATTTCCTCCCTTAGAGTGTGGGCTCCTTGCTGTCTGATTCTTTTCTAGATACCCAGAGCCTAGACAGTGCTACGCTCATGGAAAGAGCTCCATAAATATGTGGACTTAGATGTCCAATAGTGGGGCACCTTAATTGCCTAAAGGTTTTCTTTTGAACCAAAGCTATATTTTCCAGGGCTAGCCTAGTCCAGGTTAAAGGCCCTAGCTAGAACATAACCATCTGTAGCTTTGTATTCCTTAGTGTGAGGCACCAGTCAACTGAGTCACTGTCATAGCTCTTTTTAAATATTTTTATTGATTTCAGAGAGGAAGAGAGAGGGAGAGAGAGAGAGAAAATCAATGATGAGAGAGAATCTTAGATTGGCTGTCTCTTGCACACCCCACACTGGGGATCTAGCCCATAACCCAGGCATGTGTCCTGACCAGGAATTGAACCGTGACCTCCTGATTCATAGGTCAATGCTCAACCACACCAGCTGGGCACTGTCATAGCTCTTTCATTAATTTTCTTAACCAAACTCTTAAACACCAAGACTTCCAGTCCAAACACTGAGAGTCTCCCAGCCAGCTCCTTCTTATCATTCGGTCTCATCTTTAATTTGTCCTTTTCTGAGAGGCTTTCCCTGACTCCCTAGTCTTGGGTAGGTCACCCCATTACTCAGTTTTGGTGTATTGTTTTTTAGCTTTACACCACTCAGCATAATCTGTCCTGGTTTCTAAATATTTCTTTACTTATCTATTGCCTGCCTCTCCCACAAGAGGGTTAGCTCCATGAGGACAGGGACTATCTATCTCATTCACTGTTGTAGCCCTGGTCTAGCACAGATATGGCATTTAGTAAACATCAATAAATATCTGCTGAATAGATGAGTACCGTGAGATCTGAGTAACATAACACACCTGGGATACCTCACACAGAACCCATTGCCTATAGTCATACTTTAAATGTTTGCTTTATTAATATCTTTTCAAACACACTAATCCTGGTGGGGGGGAGAACAGAGTACTAAAGCTACATTTCCCCCACTCCAGCATTTCCAAAATTCTCCCCTGCACCTACAGAAGATTGTTAATAGAGATGAATGCCAAAAAGAAGGCTACTGTCCTCTTTTATGTACAAATAAGACATGTGCAGAAGTTGACAGCAGTCATGTTTCCTTCAAATGCAGCAGAAGCTAAATTCCCCACTTCTTGAGCAAATGGAAAGACCAGAAATGTTCACACATAACCTTAAAAGTGGACGTGACCATACCACAGAAAAGGAGACAGGCCCGGGTTAGGAGATTATGCCCATATAAGGCCCCCGCAGGCAGCTCCCAGTGGAGCCTGAGATAATTTGGCATCTCTCAGCAAAGACCAACAGGACAGGGTTTTGTTCACAAATAACCCAAGATCTGCTGTCTACATTTTTATCTAAACATTAGGAAAAATCTAATACTACCCTAAACAGCTCAGTCCTCAGAGACTCTTGAAAGAAGTGCTGAAAGAATTCAAAGGCAGCCATCATTGAAATGCTCATTTGAGCCTCCCTGGAGATCTGCCTGAGTTGTTGAAGAAGAGGCTGAGATCAGAGGACAGAGGTCCTGAAACCACCTGAGTTCAGATATGGGCTGAGACCTGCTTCCTTTTCTGCCAGTGACCTATATGGCCAGGGACACTGCAAACTCTTCCTGCAAAGATCTAGATAGCATTTTTGACTTTGCTGGCCAAACAGCCTCTGTCAAGATTCCTCAACTCTTCTGTTACAGTGGAAAAGCCTTAGACCATATGTAAATGAATGGGTATGGGTGTGGCTGTATCTCAATAAAATTTTATTGATGGATACTGAAATTTGAATTTCATATAATCTTCATGTTGTGAAATAATCTTCTTTTGGTTTTTCAAACCATTTAAAAATCTAAAAGTCATTCTTAGCTCAGCCAGCGTGGCTCAGTGGTTGCACATCAACCTATGAACCAGGAGGTCATAGTTCGATTCCCAGTCAGGGCACATGCCCAGGATGTGGGCTTGATCTCCAGTGTGGGGCCTGCAGAAGGCAGTCAATCAATGATACTCTCATCATCATTGAGTTTCTATCTCTCTCTCCCTCTCCTTTCCTCTCTGAAATCGATAAAAATATAAATAAATAAATAAATCTATCTAATAATAGGGTGATATGCAAATTGGTCGGGATGCCGTCATGTAATTACTGATCAGCAGGCTGTGTGCACAGCAGGGGCAGGTGGGTGGAGACTTGCAGCATCTGGGACAGGGGCGGGGGAGGCTGGGACCGGTGGAGGGCAGCCTGTACTCCCCACATGGTGGCGGTGGCTGTGAGCGCTCCTGAAGGTTCCTTCTGCCAGTGGCAGCAGAGCTGCTCTGCCGGGAAACCTCCGGACTGGCAGCGAAGGCAGATGAGCGAGGGACAGCCCAGCAACGAAGGCAGATGAGCAAGGGAAAGCCCAGCAGTGAAGGCCAGGTGAGGGAAAATCCAAGCTCCACAGCTAAGAGCTGCCAGCCTGGCCATGCCCCACCTTGGCCTCCAGCAATGCAGGTCAGGAGTTCTGAGAAAGGCAGCTCCTTCCTGCGGCTCCTCAAACTCCCAGGCTGCCTCCATCACCCCTCAACGCCCCTCAGGTGAGGGTCAGGAATTGGTAGAGGCCTCCAGGTGTCTGGGCAACAAATGTAGGGAATTTCCTCTAGCAGCCAGACCCAGTGACCCAGGGCCGAAGGGAGACCAGCACCCTCCCCTGTAGCCAGGAGAACCCTGGAAGATGTGGTCTGCCCATCACCAGATGAGCACACCCGATTGGTTAAGCATGGGGAAGCTTGCGGCCAATGGCCGCCGCTGCTTGCCCAGGGCTGGCCCGGGGCTCCAGCAAGCCGCCAGTGGCTGCTGCCGCTGTGAAGGCCCGAGGCTCAAGCAAGCCACAGTGGCTGCGATGGCCGAGGCTCAGGCAGCCTCGTGGCCAGCAGTGGCAGCAGCAGCAGTGTGATGGTGGCGTCGCCTTCCCCTGATCGGCCAGTCGCCTCCCGCAGAGGGAGGCCAGACTGCGGTATTAGGCCCACTCCCCAGGGGAGTGGGCCTAAGCCATCAGTAGGACGTCCCCTGAGGGCTCCCGGACTGTGAGAAGGGACAGGCTGGGTTGAGGGACACCCCCCCTCCCCAGTGCACGAATTTCATGCACCAGGCCTCTAGTAAATAAACAAAAGTCATTCTAGCTCTCCAGCAGTATAAAACCAGGCAGTGGGCCAGATTTGTACTACAGGCAGCAATTGACCAACTCCTGCAGTAGACAGCGGGTGCACAAAAAACACAGCCTCAGGCCTTTGGACTCATTTAATTTTTCAAGCTTACTTTTGCCATTTTTTGGCTAAGTGACCTTGTGCAAGTTAGTAAAATCTCTGAACCTCAGTTTACCCATCTATACAGGTCTGGAACAAGGATTCAAAAAGATAAGGCACAAAAAGTACTCAGCATAGTTCTTGGCACACATAGCACTCAGTAAATATTAGCTCCTGTTATCTGAAATTGCCTTCTATCAGAGTTGGGACTCTTCCTTCTGATAACCCTAGTGCCTACCACAGTGTCTGGCCCATAATAGACACTCATGAATTGTTCGTTGAATGAATGAAACCCCACTGAAATGCAGCAACTGATGCCTTCACTCACTAGCTGCCCAGGCTGTTGAATTTCAGCCTGCCTCACATCCAAACTTTTAGTTTTGACTCAGTGTCCTGGTTGGATCATCACTGAGAGAGCAAATGGTTGGGTTGGACTTTGTGCAATGTCAAGATGTATATGTGGTAGGTGCTCAATAATTGCTTGATGAATGAATGAATGAATGAATGAGCACCAATTGCCTAAGCCAAGCCCTGTGGTGTGGTGTTTGAAGTCCAAAAAAAGAGAGAGAGAGAGCGAGATTTCCCTCTCCCCCTATTCCTAGGGCTCATAATATTACAGGGGGGTCATGAGGATGAGGGGAACCCCTCTGAAAATCTGCTTGGGGAGGCAGAAGGCCATTGTACAGCACTACCTGATTGTCTTCATCTCTTGTCTTCTTCAGCTGGTCCCACAGGGGGCCACTGGCCTGCCTACCACCTGCCTCCCTAGGAGATGCAGCTCATACAAACAAACTGTTGGGGCTTTTTCAAGCCAAAGTGCTTTCTACATACACATCCTCATCCAGAGGGCCACTGCTCAGCTGCTAAGATAAAAGGGGGGTTAGCCAGTGATTCAGGCCTGGATGCTTCATGGGGGGAAGCCATTTATTTTTATATAAACAGCATATGGTGCTCATCTACCCCTTACAAGGAGACTGTGGATTCCTGGCATGTGGATAACTTTTTAAGTTTCAAAATTTCTCCTGGGT
>NW_005357691.1:260834-280329 GCF_000412655.1 Myotis brandtii | reverse complement strand
AGCTGCAAGAAACACGGAAAGGGAAATCATCTTGAGCTGTCCGCAGTAGTCCCTGAACCATGAAGAGCATCACAGGCAGATCAGGGGCTCCAGCAAAGGCCTCCCTGGGGAAAGGCCCCAGCCTTGCCAATACGGTGTTGGTTTCCCCACCCAGGGAAACAGCGCAGGGATCAATGAGGGCACTGTGCTCGGCAGCTGCCTGATGGGAAAGCCTCGGACTTGAGTGACACCGAGAAGGGGCCTGTGGGCTACGTGAGCCCTGACAAGACCCTTAAAGGCTTCCAGCTTTCCTCCAGAGGCAGGCTTGACTTGGCTCTGACTACAAATACTGTCAACCACATCATAGCTGTTTCACAAAAGTGCTCAGAAAATGGAAAAGTTTAAGGGCATTTGTGGGAACCAAGAAGGAGCCAAACACAAGCATGGCATCATTTTTCCCACCACCCAAGGAGCCACCTTCCAAATTTTTGAAAAGTCAGAAAGAGAAGTCAGGGGACTTCCTGCCCATAGAGCAGGCCTCTGAAAGCTCCAAGGAGGCCTACAGGAGTCTGTATCTCAGAGCCTGCTTTGACTCTCTGCAACTATGGCATCAGCTATTTCTTATAATTAATAATAATGATAATATCCATAACTGCTACCATTGATAGAGTGTTCATTGTAGCCCAGGCACTGTACTGAGTAGCTGTGTGATCTTAGACATTCACTGGACCTCTCTGAGCCTCAATTTCTTACTTCCCTGTAAAAGAGTGGTAATAACAGTGCTTAGCTCAGAGGGTTGTTGTAAGGATTCAATGAGGCAATGCATGTGAAGGTCTTAACATTGTCCCTGGCCCATAATAGGCACTCAATAAGTGGCAACTATTATTAGTATTATTTCATGTGAAAAATAAAGGGGGGAATTAGAACACTCTCAACTCTGACTTCTGTTTTCCCTCACCGTCACTCTTTTCACCTCATCTTGACTCTTAAACACAGACTCTTGCAATTCTCTCCCCACCCCTAAAAGGGCAGGCAGGGCAAGCAAGAGCTGATCTGGCCACCGAGAAGCACAAATCAATCACTCACAGGTCTGTGTGCCCATCAACAGCAACTCTGAGCGTACTGCCTCTTTCTTCCTCCCTGCCTGGTCCATTTTCTGCATGTTACATCTCCTTGACAATACAACTTTGGCACGGCTCCACGGAGCAACACATGAGGCATGACATAGCAATGTGACAAGTAGTTTGTTGGCTCTCCTGCCAGGCTATGTAGCTGTGAGTCAGAAGTGCCAAGGCATTTGAAAGCAAAATCCACCCCTCCTGTGGTGGCCACCAAAAATAATGCCCCAAAAGGGGCATAAAGCAGAAGGGTGAAAAAATTAGTGGCAGCAACCAGTCCAGTGAGGGAGTTTTCATCTTGTTGTGTTCATTTGTTCATTCATTAGTTTGTTCATTACATTCTTAGCAAGTATCTACTCTTGGCTGAGTAACATGACACAAGTATGGGGGGTGGGGCGGAATGAGAAGAATGAGACAAGGGGCTCACAGTTGAGTAGGGGAGATGGACAAAGTTAATGAATAATTCTAATGTGGTGTGGTACGTTCTCTGCCAGAGAGGAACACAGGGTGCTGTCGGGTCCTCAGAAGAATGGGGGAGGGGGGTGTTTTCGTCTGAGAAACAGCAAGCAGCAACAACAAGAAAGAGGTTTTGATGAAAACTAGTGGAACTCAGCAGCCCAGGAAACCAATGCAGAACGCACAGAGCCTGCAAAAGCAGCTTTGGAGCTGGTTTGTCTGGGTCATGATGACTCTGCTTCTATTTCTCGTCCATCCCTGAACCTGTTGATTAGGCTCTTGCCTCCAATCCTCAAGGCAGTTAATCTTTAAGAAAATGATCACAATATTAAGTAACAAAATACAAAGTAAAGACAATCCTGTATACAGTAGGATTCTAATTTTGTACATTTTGTTCCTGTACCTGGGAGTACATATGCATCTATAGGAAAAAGACTGGAAGGAAACCCATCAAAATATTAACAGTGTTTATCTTTGGGAAGTATTTTTATATCTCCTTGTTTCTTAGTTAAATATATTCTTTTTTATAATGAACATGTATTATCTTTATTATCTGAAAAATAATATTAATTTTACAAGTGAATAGTCTGCCAAAGGCTATGTGTTGTGTGATTATGTTTATCTGACATTCTGGAAAAGGCAAAATTATAGGGACAGAAACAGGTCAGTGGTTGCCAGGAGCCTGGGGGCAAGAGGGGCTACAAAAGGACATGGGGATTTTTGGAGTGATGGAAATGTTTTGTATCTTTATTGTGGTGAAAGTGACATGACTGTATGTGTTTTTCAAAACTCACAGAACTTTACATGAAAAAGGATTTGACTCCATACAAATCTTACCTCAATAAATCAGAGTGTCTTTTAAAGTTAGAATCTGAATTATTTCTCCAGTTCTATTACCTCGGGAGAACCTGATAGACGTGGGAAGATAATTAAAATCTTGGAATATATGATCTGGTAAAGAAGATGAAAGAAACAGATAAAGGAAATTTTGTATTCCTGTCAGTCTCCCAAGTTCAGCCTTAGATGGCTGGGGCTTGAGTTTTGTTTTTTGTTCTTAGCTCTTTTTTGTTAAGTCACTTGAGACCAGGATTTATGTGAAAGACATCGTTTTTCTTGGTATTTAATGAGGTGACTTTAGTATGAATTCAAGTACATGATTTACAACTGGAGTGATATCTTTATGAAACATTTACATCTGTGACAATACCTAATAAAACTTTTTATTGGAAACATTGCTTGGATGGTTAGAACAGACTGTCAAAATAATCCCTTTGGGGCCAGACACTTCACAAATGATAATTTATCCTGCTGCTCTTGCCAGTATCCTATCTCAATTCAATCTGATGGGGAATCAAGAAAAGGGCAGGCCAATGACCTAATTTTCTTTCTGAAGATTGAGTTTTCATTTACTGCAAGGAACACAGTATAAAGACTATTTTAGAGCAGGAAACTATATGAGCCAGAAGCTGGCAAGAAATTTAGATTATCTGATGAAGGGAAGAAAGCTACCTAGGTTAAGACCTTCCTTCAGACATAAGGACTTGAGGGCCTACTGTGTTTATGACATAGGGACAGGTGCTACAATTCTTGTCCTGAATTACCAAGGTAGACACTGATTTTCAAATTCAGTTGCATCATGTAAATATTTAAGACTGTTTTGTGTTTTATTTACTATAGATTATCTGGCAGTACTAATATTAGATGCTGTACAATTGAGGTAGAAACTGAACCTACCCTTTGTTTTTTCTTTAAATTAACAACAAGAGAAAGTTTTAAAATATATCAGAGCTCTGGAAAGGAAGTGGGCAACTAGTTCAATACAGAGAGAAGAGCTGTACCAGTTTTTAATTTACCTGTAAGCACTTCTTGTTTTCCTTAGAAGTAGCTCCAAATGCATAGTGCAGAAATTACGTGTACAGATTCTCCTGGTTCAATAAAATCACAGTTGAGAAATCACAGAGAAATACCAAACATTAGAAAATATTTAAGAGATTGATCCTGGTAAAGGGCATTATGAAAAGATAGCATGGAGTTCTCTATGGGGAAAAATGGCCATTTAGTCTATTTTATTTACAAACTAGGAATTTTAAGCTCCAGACCCATATAGCCAATGGTCTACTGGATGGCTCCATTTGGCTATCCCACAGGTACTTCATGCTCAATGTGTCCAAACCTGAACTCCTTCCCTTTCCCTCTCCCCTGATGTATTCTTCCTCTTGGGTTCCACATCTTGGGAATGGAACCACCATTCACTCAGTGCAGAAACCTGATGTTTACCTTTAACATCCCACTCTCCCTCACCTCTCATATTCAAGCGGTCAACAGGTCTCCCCTAAACCTGCTTTTGCCATTCCTTTACTGTCACCATTGATCAGTTCAGTGATGTCTCCATATTCCTGAATTCAATGGATGCTCTTCTTCCTATGTATTACTTCATCTTTTTCTGATTTTGACAATGTATTTTGAACACTTCCTTCCCTTGATATCTGCAACACCATTCTCCCCTTGTTTTCTACAAACCTTTCTAGTTATTCCTTCTGTCTCCTTTTATTCTACTTTCCCTTTAAATGCCACTGGTTTTGCTTGGCTTTTTTTCCTAGGACTCTTTCTATTGTACACTTTCTCTTGGTGATCTCATCCACTGCCCAAATCAAGACCTCTCTCCTGTGCTTCAGGCTTATATATAGAATTTATCCTTTAAGCCAAGGCTCAATTCAACCCCACCTTCTTCAGGAACCATAGAATAATAATTCACCTAATTATAAATCTGTCTCTACCACTAGACAGTGAGCTCCTTGAGGGCAGGTACCATGCCTTATTCACCTCTGAATTTCTAGTACCTAGGATTGGCACTCAGTTTGTTGAATGAATGAATGATTAGTAGAATCAAGTAATTAGTCTGCTACGAAAGGTAGAGGTTTGAATCCCATTGCAGATATTCCTACCAATGAGTCAGAAAGAGTAAAGTTCAGCTGGAGAGAATACAGTGTAATGAGAGCAAAGTTGCTGGTTCCATCATTGTATATGGACCAGCCAGGTTTGTCCTAGATCAGTGATGGCGAACCTATGACACGCGTGTCAGAGGTGACACACGAACTCATTTTTTTGGTTGATTTTTCTTTGTTAAATGGCATTTAAATATATAAAATAAATACCAAAAATATAAGTCTTTGTTTTACTATGGTTGCAAATATCAAAAAATGTCTATATGTGACACGGCACCAGAGTTAAGTTAGGGTTTTTCAAAATGCTGACACGCCGAGCTCAAAAGGTTCGCCATCACTGTCCTAGATAATAACCATAGGCCAGCTGTGAACTCTGACCAGTCATCTTGAAAATGGGATGTTGGTCATCAAGAGGAGTGGGTGCAACACAGAATCACCAACCCAAATGGTGGTAGGGTCTAACCATCCCCAGCAAGTAATCTTCCTCTCTCATTGGTGTCTCCACCTGAACTTTCTTTGTAGGGTGAGACTGGTGTAAGTTCAGGAAAACCTTGGCAAGAGGGAGAGGAGAAATGTCTCCTTCCTTAGTGTTCCTATGGGCTACAGCTCTAACTCCACCAGCCACTAGGAAAGACTACAGTGAGCCAATAAAGTGAAGGGTGTCCTTTGTGAGGTTCTGAGTTGAATATACATTTTAAAGTCAGCACATGAGTCCTACAATTTCTGGGTGGAGAAATAAAATTCTGCTGAGGAATCAATGTAATCATGGGCTAATATAAAAGCAATTTCAAGAAATACCAATCAGGACTAATATTACTTTTTTTAAAATGACACCTCTCTGTGGATCATCTTTCCTTCAAGGTAGTTCTTAAGTGACTTTTCCAAACGATTCCAGAGGCAAGGAAGACTTCATTTTGGAAACATTGGCTGGTGAGCTGGTGACTCACACCTTAGATGAATTAATGAAAGTTAAGAAAACAAAAACCAGATGTTTCCTTCATCGTAATATAGGCATCTATGGGTTTTTTTTTTTGTTTTTTTTTGGTCACTTACACTGTCGATTGCTGATTTCCTTCTACTGAGGAAAAAAATTGATTTTGAAAAAGTTTGTATCCTTGTATATTTGATGAACTCTGTTCCAATAGTTGCTATTTGGCTCAAAGGTCCACAAAGACTGCAGCTCAAGAGCTGACTGTTTTAGCAAGCTTATGGCACACAGTGTTTGAGAACAGCATATCAGAAGGCTTTGGATACTAGATTGGATTTGCTAGAAACTCTTAAAACAGCCTTTGGGGAAAAGCACTAAGTGAAGCAGTTTCCTCGCTTGCACATAATCCTCCACAGAACCAGAATGGGTCTGGCTAACTAGCCATGGCTTCCTTTCAAGATCCAGTATTCATTTCTTGGCCCTTTACCCTCCTGGAAAATGCTAAGAACTGCATTTTAGAGATCCCACAACATATATTTTCATTCTTCCGGCTATGGAGGATACACCGAAATCCAGAGTCAGGCACTTTTAAAACATTCCTAACACCACCCTCCTTCCCTGAGAACTTTGGAAGCTTTCTGCTTTGGTTTAAACACTTATTTTCCCCAGACACCACCCATATCAGGAAACTCCAGATGTTCCTAGGTTATAATGGGAGAATGGATTACAAGTCCTGGTGTTTTTCAAACTTGCATCCTCTCTCAACTTTCTTGTTTGAGGCACTTAGTCCCCTTCTCCTACCCCCCTTTTCCCAATTGGGCTCCATCTGTCCTTACCTATGTGATCCAGAGGCAAATTTAGATTTGTACCTTTACTGATACATATTTTAATGTTGCTGTCAAAAAAGTTATGCTCTAAAACTGTAGTTACTACCATTCCACCCACCCATTTGCCCAATCCAGATTTCTGAGAATCATTGTAAATGGCCCCTTCTCACTCCTTCACTAGATTAGTGTCCAATTTCTGTTGAATTGGACTAAATGTCTCTTGCATCTATTCCCTCTTCTCCATCTCCATTGACATTTCTCTAGTCCAGGCCACCACTCTCCCTCAGGCCAAGTCTTCTAACCATCATCTGTGCCCACTCTTGCCCCTATCCAAATAATCCATATTTTCCACTGCAGCCACAATGAGAGTGATCTTTCTAGAACCCAAATTGATCAGTTATCCCATACACTGTCACTCCCTGGTAATGTAGTGGGCATGGCGGCCTGGGAAATTTTCTTACACCAGTGAGTAATGTGGAAGTGTTAGTTAAAGCTAGGCTAAAGTCATAGAAATGACAGGGCTTCCTTAGCCTCCCCATCCTTTCCCAGGTTGTATGTTTATCATCTGGGCTTTTCTTCATTGTGGTGCCACATGGTCTCTATACTTGCTAGTCTTACCCACTGGTCTGTGGACTCTGGATCTTGTTAAATTTTGTATCCTCAGCACCATTCACAGTGCCTGACACAGAGCAGGCATTCACAAGTGCATACTAACATAGACAACACCTCTCCCTCCAAGTCAGTGTGTCAGTTACCCATTGACCCTGTAACAAATCACCACAAACTCAGTGGCTTAAAACAATACCCACTTGTCATCTTATAGTTATGTAGGTCACAGGTCTGGCACAGATCTTGTTGGGCTAAAACCAAAGTGTCAGCAGGCTTGTGTTCTCTAGGGGAGAACCCTTTTCCTTGCCCTTTCCAGATTCTAGGGGCCGCCTTCTATCTTCAAGGCCAGGAATGTAGCATCTCTCTGACCCTGCTTCTGTAATCACATCTCTTTCTCTGAATACTGCCAGGAAAGTTTGGAGGGTCTGTGTGATTAGATTGGGCCCACCTGGATAATCCAGGAATATCTCCCCATCTCAAAATCAGTTGATTAGCAGCCTTAATTCCATCTACAACTTTAATTCCTTTTATCATGTAACTTAATGTATTCACAGGCTCCAGGGATTAGGGTGTGGACATCTTTGGGGTTCATTATTCTGCCAACTATCAACCACAATTAGGGAGGGACCTGAATTCCATACGGCAAACACTTTCTAATGAGTTTCATACAATTGAAATACTTTTTACCTAATTGGCCACAGTCGCCTTCAGATCAAAATAATGATTTAGTCATCTCCATGCCACTAGTGCCTGGCCCAGCATACAGCCCATGTGAGGTACTCAGTGTCTGTGACCAGAAGTTAGTGAGTAAAGATTAGTTGACTGGAATGCTTAACTATCAACCTCCATTAGAAAATGGAGCTGTGATTGCTTATGTTTCACAATTATGTTAAAAAAATTTTTTTTGTAGCACAAATGGGGGTCCAATTGTCATTATCTTGCAATCTCATACTAAACAAGCTCTAAGATTGAAAAAACAGGCATCTTCCATTATCTGACAGAAGACTTCCAGATTTTTCAAATGAAAACAACAGCTCACATGCTTTTGGCCTAGTCCACATGGGAACACAGCTGTATAGGAAATTCAAATGAACAAAATAAAAAAAAATCATGCAATAAAGCCTCATGACTCCCAAAGCAACCAAGAATTGAATACTTCTCAAGCAATTTTTGTAGGATTAGAATTTAAAAACACAGTGAATCACTTCAGTTCCAACAAATCTGGAGAAATTAAACCTTGTTTCCAAGAAGCACTCACAGAGCCTTCAATGCAATTTTCCATCACTGCAAAAGAAATAACATGCACAACTAAGCTGCGTCTCTTTAGTGGGTCCCAGTGCCCATCAGACAGCACCAAGTGGAAAATGAGCAGACCTGGAGTCCAGCCAGGACACCAAGGGCAGGACTCCCAAGCTGCAATTGCAGTATGAGTACATGGTAAAGATATGGCTCTTTCACTCAGCAGACAGAATTGGCCAGAAACTGTCAGGTCTCATGGAGTTCAGTCTGCAGCCATGACAGTCCCAGCTAAGCCAGTTCTCAGAGTTCAGTCTTTGCCATGGCAACCTCTTGGGACACCTCCAACTCGCTGAACTGGAGATTCTGTAGGAAAGCAGCCCAGAGTAGAAGCATGGTGTGAAAAGTTTTCCATATTTTATTCATATAGCACCTCATCAGCAAGACATCACAGAATACTCAACCTCAGTTTCAAGAGCCTTCTGAATCCTGGTCAAAATGCTTCAATGTATATCACTTCATCTGATTCCCTAGACAGACCTGGCAGCTACTTGGGGCTGGATCATAATCCAGTACCTACCACAGTGCTGGCATATGACAATAGCTCAATAAATGTTTACTGAATCAATGGACTATAATCATTTTTTAAAGGAAGAAACAGGTTCAGAGGGGTTTAACTGGCTTCCTAAAAGCACCCAGTGGCAGACAGGGCTAGGACTGTGGATTATATCACTTCTATGCTACCATGCTGACCTTTGAAAACGAACTCAATAAAGGTCAGGAAGACATTTCACTCCTTTCAACAAACATTCTTTGAGTATCTACCCTAAACTAGACCTTTCCAGCACTCTTCCTCTGTTTTCTGCCTGCCCGGCTCCTTCAAGCCTTGGTACTGTTACCTCCTGAGCAAGGCCATCTGACAAGCCCTCCCACATCTGCCCTGTCCCCATCTCCCTCTACCACATTTCCTATTTCTCACTTATCCCAATCTCTTATTACTTTGTGGATATTTGTTTATTTATGGCTGACTGGAATGTAAGGTCCATGAGGGCAGGGGGCTGGCCCACTTTCTGGTGGCAGCCCACCATAAGATGAGGGGGAAGTGGCCACTGAAACAGAAAGCCAATATGGTCTTAGGCACATTCATAAAAATGTCTAGAACAATGATCTTCTGGTATATGTCCAGAAGAAAAGAAGGGAATGGGGTTGTAAGCCTTGGGGGGGGGGGGGGGGGGGGGAAAAGACTCAGAAAAGACATACCAGCTCCTCTTTTCAAAGTTCTGAAGGGTGCTATCCAGAGGAGGGGTGTGGAGTTGCCTGAGAGGTGCAGTGGGAGAGAGCTGAAGGGGAGGAAGTTGAGGGGAAGGTTTGAGTTCCAGATGATTCTTGGGTACTATGTCCTGTTTTCCACACTAATATGCAAGTGTTATGAGTGGAGCCCACATGTATTTATTCCTCACTATGTGGATATAGCACAGTACATGGTATGTTAGTCACTCAATAATTATTTGATTGAATGTTGTATGGAAGATCAAGTGTAGGTAGAGGGCTGTCACTGTTCACTCTGCCTAGCATGTTCCTCATCCTCACCCCCTTCATCTGGTTGACCCTTTGCTTACTCTTGAGGGTTCAGCTAAAATATCACTTGGTCAGAAAAATC
Source organism: Myotis brandtii (assembly GCF_000412655.1). Lineage (NCBI taxonomy): Eukaryota > Metazoa > Chordata > Mammalia > Chiroptera > Vespertilionidae > Myotis > Myotis brandtii. The sequence continues at coordinate 270,571 of NW_005357691.1, read as the reverse complement.
TTCCCTCTTCTACCACCAGATCTTAGTCCTCCCTCATGGCTTCCTGTAGATTTCCATCATAGCCTTATGATTATTGTATTTGATGTACTGGCTGATTATTTAAGATAGATATTCCCCTACCAGAAGGCAATCAGTCTTTCTTGCATGAATAATTCCTAACAACTGGAGATAGCTGTTGGCATTGCCTGTAGAACAGTGGTTCTCAACCTGTGGGTCACGACCCCTTTGGGGGTCGAACGACCCTTTCACAGGGGTCGCCTAAGACCATCGGAAAACACATATATATTACATGTTGTTTTTGTGATTAATCACTATGCTTTAATTATGTTCAATTTATAACAATGAAAATACATCCTGCATATCAGATATTTACATTACAATTCATAACAGTAGCAAAATTACAGTTATGAAGTAGCAACGAAAATAATTTTATGTTTGGGGGTCACAACCACAACATGGGGAACTGTATTAAAGGGTCGCAGCATTAGGAAGGTTGAGAACCACTGCTGTAGAATATGCTGTGAGAGCAGAGATTATTGTTGTTTGCTGCTGTATCCACTGTGTGTGGCACAAAGTAAGCACTCAACTATTTCTTAATAAATTAACTTTACAGCTAAGAAAGTGGAAAGGCAACTGGCCAATGTTACACAATAAGCAAGTAGCAGAGTCTGGATTTGAACCCAGGTATGTGTAGCTCCAAAGCCTGGGGTTTTTCTATTACACCAAACTATGTGGTCACAGAATCATTATTCAGAACCATAAGCTCTGCCCTAAGACATGGGCACCTTGGTGAAAATGTTGAAAGTTAGAGTGTGAAGGCATGATGCTAGCCAGATTGCCTAGCCCATGGGCTCAGAAACACAGGCATCTGTAATAATAAAAGCATAATATGCTAATTAGACCGGACAAATGACCTTCTGGATGTCATTCCGGATGTCCTTCTGGATGAAGCCACAGTGGCGGGGGCTGAGGCAGAGGTGGTTAGGGGCGATCAGGCAGGCAGGCGAGTGGTTAGGGGTGATCAAGCAGGCAGGCGAGTGGTTAGGGGTGATCAAGCAGGCAGGCGAGTGGTTAGGGGTGATCAGGCAGGCAGGTGAGTGGTTAGGGACAATGTGGTAGGCAGGCAGGCAGGCCAGGTTAGGACCCAGTGGTCCCAGTGGTCCCAGATTTCGAGAGGGATATCCGACTGTGGGATGGGGCCTAAACTGGCAGTCGGACATCCCCTGAGGGGTCCTGAATTGTGAGAGGGTGCAGGCCAGGCTGAGGGACTCCCCACCCCCGTGCATGAATTTCATGCACCGGGCCTCTAGTTTTAGTAATAATATGAGAAACTTCCCAACCAGGGGAACTCTTATCTGCAGTCAATAGTGCAGCAAGCGGAGGAACAGAACTGGGAATTCATGTCCTACCCTGATGACATATAGGTGGTAGGCAGCAGGATAGAAGTCTGCTGTTCCCTTCATCATCCTTCTAGGTATAGCCGAGATGGATTAGCCTGGATCTTGACAATGAAGCCAGTAGAGTAGTGGTTAACAGTAGACTTTGTAGTCAAGATTGGATTTGAGTCCTGGCTTTTTCACTTAATAGCAGTATGATAACTTTTCTGAACCCGTTTCCTAAGCTTTGAAATGAGAATAGAATGTTCCCCCACAGAATGATTAAGATTAAATTAATATAGATATAAAAATATCTCATATACACATTGTTTTATCTAAGAGGGGCTCAAAAAAGGAGAACTATTGTTATCATTTCTAATTTATTTCAAGCCTTATACCTCATACTGCATTATATGTGGGGTACTTCCTATCAAGGACTTTTTGATTAAGTCAAAACATCTATACTTTCACCTCCGTATGCTCATGTATTGAGTCATGTTAACAAGTGTATTGCTCAAATCTAATGTAGGGTTTGATTTGTGAATTAGAAAACAGGGGTTTAGTCAAGAAAAGAGCCTGTGGTGTGTAGGTCCACTAGCTGTGTCTCTCACAGGACCATGAGCAAGGAAGCTGGAATGGATGGCAACAACACAGAAATAGGGTGGTTGGTATCATTACTATGTTAGACAAAATTGCTGCCAGCAAAATTTAAGCTAGCTTCTTATGTAAAAAAAGAAAGACCTAGCTCTAACTTGGAAAAAGAACTATTTGTGTGATCATGCTTTCAGCCAAACTTAGAACTGTCTTTCTACCTAACTGGATACAGAATTTACTCTCCCCATAAAATGGAACTAACATTTTCATTACATTATCCATTACTGAGTTAACAGGCTACCAACCAGTGCAACAGGATTTGACTGCTTTGAGTCATATTTCATAAATGGTTCAATTGTCCCCATAAGTAAATACATCCAGCCTTACACATAAGCACCACAAATTTGCCACCCCATAAGTTATGTTGTTAGGTTTCTGTTTGTTTCTTTTTAAAACATCTTTCTTCCTCCTTTCCCAGTAGGTATATAGGTACAAAAATAAATGAGTCAGCACTCTTTACTTCTCACTAGAATAAACTGTGACGTAAATACGGTGAGTAGTTATTTGCAAGGCTATAATTTTTTTAATGACAGATTTTCCTAAAAGAAACCACTATAACATTTGTCCAAGTACTCCAAAGAAAAACAAAAAATACATAAAGATTAGAAGTCTATTACTATAACATCACCAAACACATTGCCAAACACGGACAACTAGGATAAAATGCCAAGGAACCTTAAAAAATAACTTTAAAAGAGAAGGTTCAAGTCATTTAAACGTGTAGGGTTCACAAAGAACAGAAAAGTCCGAGAGCAGCTCTACTTGTGCGTGATGGCAATTCAGACTGTAGTTCATCTAGGTCCATTCAGGTGTCTAAACCCACAGATATATGAGCAGAGTTTGTTTTTTTCCTTTTTTGCTTGGAGATGTGCACATAGATTAGAAGAGAGGAGAATCTTCCAGATGCTGATGTGAGCACAGCAGACTTGGTTTCCCTTTGATAATGTACAAAGGCTGATTTAGTTGACTCAAGCATTATCAGTTTCTCTAAGGAAAAGTCTTATGCATGCTGAAACAGACAGGTTACCAAAATGTCATGCTAAGTATTTATAATCATTTTCATAAAGTGAGCTTAGTAACCTGAAAGAATAAAAAAGGTAGCTGTTAATTTCTTGTATATCCTTTTACAATGTGAATAACTTCATGAGTAAATGACACTGAAGTTTAAAGCCCCTCAAGCATACATTAACAAGAAAGTATTGATTGCATGAAGAGGCACACATCATATAAAATGCACACTTCACAGGGTTCCTGCATAGCAGGAAAGTCACTATCACATATAACAAATGGCTCTGCCAACAGTTAGAGCTGCCACTCGAGTGTACAACAGTAGAATTCCCTTAAAATCTCAAGGAGTATTTACAACAGCACAGATACCTTTGGGAGAATAAATATATTTTTTTGGAAAGATATTTTTGTTGGAAAATTTGAACATCATGTAAATAAATCAATTTTTGAACTGGATAAAATTTAAGGCAATGCTACTCAGACCTGAGGGGGGAAACCCACAAAGTTTCTCTTTTCCTTCTGAAACATTAACAGGTTAGAATCAACATAAGAAAGTATCCCCCTTCCCAGCATTCAATGAACCTTTAGGTATTTTCGGCATCACAAAATAGCATCCACTTTCATACTCTGAATATGAAATGGGAAATTGTTATGCATTCTTCCTTGAAGATTGTAAAAAACAAAACACATGGCAGCTTAGGTATTTCATATTAAATAATAACATGAAAATAAAGACAACTACACCAGTACACACAGAGGAATCACCACCCTTACAATAAGCTCTCCAGAGCACTGAATTTCTCTTATGACCAACTTTGGTGTAGTGTGCAAAGATCATGGATTCATAAATTAACTTTTAACATTAACTACAGACTAACAAGTGACAGTTAGACACAGTTAAGTTAAAAAATTTTACATTTTGCTCCTGTTTGTCTGCTAAAGAGCAGCAATTTAAATCGATATAAAAACTTGTGACCACAAAGCTTGTTATACAGATCAAGTACGGAAATCAGAAAGTAAGCAGCAATTGAGTTCCTTATTTAAACTTATCTGGTATAGAATATTTACATATTTGGGAAGAGAGACCTGCATGCCACCATTCTCTTTACTCCTCTCCTGCCCTCTGCCCCCTCACAGCCTGCCCAGCTCCTTCAAATTGAAATCAAGTGTCCTGAACTATACATGCCTGTACTTTGGCTAAGCTGGCTGGATGTGTCTTCTACGATCTTGGTCTGGAAGAAAAGAAATAAAGTCTTGGAAGTCATGTGCAGCCTTCTTTTCCCAACAGTAGTGTACTATAGTCAAGGAATCGGTTCTTTCATAGCAAAGCGGGAAAAGGGCCCCACTTCACTCCCCAACCTGAATGGGGCAAGATTAGAATGCCATCAGCCTCTTGTGCCACAACAGGCCACCAGAGAAAAAGGAAAGAAAAGGTCAGGACAAAGGCAGCAACAATCAACACAAGTTTCCTAACAAAGGAGCCTCTCCTCTCTGGGCTTCTCCTGAAATAACATTCCCTCTTTCTTCTTCCCCTCTCCTCCTACAAAACAAAATTAATTCACATCACAAAAACATGGTACTCTTGTTAAGTGTCAGGTAAATATAAGAAAGAGTAACTCTGTCACTTTTTATATTTTAACTGAGACATAAAGCTAACGGAACACACGGCATCACTTAAATTTCTAAAACAGATCCAGTCTACATAGTGCAGCCAATAAAACATAAAAGAAGAGTTTGTTCACAATCTGCCTCGTACATATTTATATTCTTTCAATGCCATATAAATAGCATTTATATAGCTTAAACATTCAGACATGCACTGGGACTTTTTAGGTAGTACGAATTTCTTCACAATCACATGTGCAAATTTTACAAATCACTAAGTGAGTATTAGTAAATTTAGGCTGGACTGTGTCTCGTATTATCTAACAAATTTAATGGGGGTTCAGAATCATCCATAGGAAGAACCAGGCGTGTTCCCCGAATGACCAGTTCATGGTCCCCAAATGCAAGCTCGCGGTCCAAGGCATCTTCAGAACTGTTGCCCATAAATCTCCTTGGGCCACCAGATGTTGCTGATTCAGTGCTCACAGTAGAATCCCCATACGTCAAACTAATATCACCATCATTGAGAATAAGATCGGAATCATCATCTTTCAATTGCTCCTGGTTCTAAAAGCAAATAAAATAAGTTTTAAGAATTATTAAGAAATTCAAGAAACATTTCCAATAGCAGAATTTTCAAGGACTCCCTATTTAAACCCCTCAGGGGTAGCAGCTGCCCTTGGGATAAAGTCTAAAGTCCTTTCCTTGACCTAAAAGACATTGTTGACTTGTGCCATCAGCTTCATCTCCCACTACAGTCAACTTCCCCAACCCCAATAGCCCCATTGTGTTCTGGCTAGACTAAGCTGCTGACAGCTGCTTAAATCTTTCGAGGTTTCGCTTACCTACTGTCTCTTCTGCCCTCCTTCACATGATTATCACCTAGTTATCAATGAGGTCTAGACGTAGAGTCATTTTCTCCCAGAAGTCATTCTTGAATTTCCAAGACTAGCTGAGGTGTACCTCCTATGTTCTCCCCTAGTCCTGTACTTAGCCCTCTCCCTAGAGCAGCGGTTCTCAACCTGTGGGTTGCGACCCCTTTGGGGGTCGAACGACCCTTTCACAGGGGTCGCCTAAGACCATCCTGCATATCAGATATTTACATTACGATTCATAACAGTAGCAACATTACAGTTATGAAGTAACAATGAAAATAATTTTATGGTTGGGTCACAACATGAGGAACTGTATTTAAAGGGCCAGAAGGTTGAGAACCACTGCTCTAGAGTGTCACTCACCCTTGTAACTGCAATGACACTGGTCTATTTTGCACTCTCCCCCCACTAGACTAAGTCCCTTCTATGCTCTAGTCCAGTGGCCGGCAAACTCATTAGTCAACAGAGCCAAATATCAACAGTACAACGACTGAAATTTCTTCTGAGCCAAATTTTTTAAACTTAAACTATATAGGTAGGTACACTGTTATTCACTTAATTAGGGTACTCCTAAGGCTTAGGAAGAGCCACACTCAAGGGGCCAAAAAGCCGCATGTGGCTCGCGAGCCGCAGTTTGCTGACCACGGCTCTAGTCCAATAACCTAACAGTTTGGGGCATACAGAGAGAATTCACTAAACTAATTTCAATTGATTATTGAGTGGACTTATATAAATGAAGCTTTTACTTCTGTATTAACAATGCCTAGAAATACAATATCCCCCAAATATGTTGAATCCTCACTGTATACTTGTCTCCCAGCTTGATAAACTTTGGTTCTAATGTAAACTTTGTGGCCCAAAGAGTATAATTGAATAAAGCTCTACAAAAGGGAAAAAAGTCAAGAATATATAGTGCCATTTTGGTAAAAAAAAAAATAATGTATGTATGCATAGAAAAGTCTAGAAGGGCATTCAACAAAATGATGACAGTTATCTTTGCATGCTAGGGTTGCTAGTAATTTTTATTTTCTTCTTTATGTTTCTGTACTATCACAAATTTTATTATAATGAATACACATTACTTTTAAAAATAAGAAAGTTATTTTTAATGTAAAGAGTAGGAATCATTCTAACCACTCATAATGATCAAGGGGAAAAAATAACAACAACCTATGTGTCTAATACTCCTTAGGGGAATAGAGCTGATAGAAACATGTTACATCCAGTTCTCCAATACTATGTGTGTTTGAAATTTTAAATTTGTGTAAGAGGCCCTCGCTGGTTTGGCTCAGTGGATAGAGTGTTGACCTGCAGACTGAAGGGTCCCGGGTTCAATTCCAGTCAAGGGCACGTACCTCGGTTGCAGGTTACCTGGCCCTGGTCAGGGTGTGTGTAAGAGGCAACCAATCAACGTGTCTCTCTCACATCGATGTTTCTCTCTCCCTCTCCCTTCCACTCTCTCTAAAAATAAAGTAAAAATATCCTCGTGTAAGGATTAACAACAACAACAAAATTGTGTAAGATAGTCAAATAGACTGAGGAGACTACTAGACAAAATAAAATAAATTTAATTTGCTTTGCTTTGCTAGAAATTTGCCTAAATACTCAAGATAAAGATCAAACCCGTAACAACCAACCAACTATAATTCCTTCCTGCCTAAACTAGTTAAAACACTAAGTCTAACTAGTGTCTATCACTTAATTCAGCAATGCTCAGAGCAAAGGTCTGTGACACCTTCAAATGTCAGCAGGAGCTCTTCAGCACATCCTAATGTCTTTCTTTATTAAGTTTGAAGTTTGGGGATGTATCTATCAAATTTAAAAATGCATATATGCTTTTGGACCCAGCAATTTAACCTTTAAAATCTATTCTATATACCGTTATATACTTGAGTAAATTTAGATTCACAAGGATACGCACCATAAACATTGCTTGTAATAACAAAAAAGAAAAGGAAACAACTTAAAGGTCTATCCATAGGAGACTGATTAAATTAATTTTGGTATAGCCATACAATGGAGCACGATGCAGCTACAAATAAAGAGAAGCCAAAGGATCGCATGTACTCATAAAAAGGTAGCCATGACATATCATTAAGCAAAAAATAAAAAAGCAAGTAGCAGGACAATACACTGATTATGATCTTATTTGTGTAAGACAGTAACAGCTATATATATACATATAAGTTTGTGAAGATAAAATATTTCAGGAGGTATCCACAATAAAACCTTAGTAAAGACTTCCTCTAAGGCAAGCATGCCAAACTCGTGGCCTGTAGGCTACATGTGGCCCACAATGAATATTTTTGCGGCCCAGCCAATATAACGGTATGTAAGAAACATTTTAATAAAAATGTTGTAACTTAATTTTTACAATATCCTGTTATACATAATTATTAATAACAAACTACAACGTTCGCTAATGACTGATTACTATAATCATGTTGCATTCATTTCCCTTACGCGCCTTACGGGCAGGCACACCATTTCTCTCCACTAATACTAGCAGTGAATATTTTAGCAGCCGATTGCCACGTTATTAGTCTTGGACTGATTTGTTTGGTGTGCTCAACTGGAAATATTTCACTTTCAGAGAACAAGAAAAATAGGTTTATTTGTGTTACGCTTATTAATTTGTCTAGTTATTCAGTGTCTGGTAAGTTAATGTTCAAGAAAAAAATATTTTTATTAAAATGTTCTATTATTTTAGGTTAACGATTACTCATTTATTTGATCCCTTTGTATTCAGCATGTCTCTATCGAAATAAACCTACGTTTCTATAAAAATTGCAGCTTTTTTTTCTGTGGCCCACATAAACTTAAACCTTGTTTATTTGGCCCATGTTAGCCTTTGAGTTTGACATGCTTGCCCTAAGGGATATAGGTAGGAGGAGGGCAACTTTTATTTCTCACTTTGTACATTCCATACTGTTTGAATATTCTTATAAAAAGGGGAGACTTGGACACACACACAGAGAGAATACCACGTAAAGATGAAGACAGAGATCTGTGTGATATATCTATAAGCCAAGGATGCCAAAGCTTGGCAGCAAACCCCAAGCTAGGAAACTAGGAGAGAGGCAATGGAACAGATTCTCCCTCACAGCCCTCAGAAGGAACCAGGTCTACCAGAACTGTGAGACAATAAATTTCTGTTGTTAAAACATTCAGTTGTACTACTTGTTATAGCAGTACTAGGAAACTAATACCACAATGTTCTATTTTGCTTTATTCCACAGGACACACAGTCCTTCTGAAACTCTTTTGACTTTTGGAGATGGCTGAGTGGGTCTCTGAAATCCAAGAGCTGAGCTTCACTGATTCACCAACAGAGCTGTCTGACCCCTTTGCACAGAACCACAGAGCACAGAGGGAAAGGAGATTGTGAGAGAGGGAACTTTGGGCAATGTGGGAGGGAGAGAAGAGACAACATGGGGTGTTCCGCCATCCCAGCAGCACAATCTGTCAGAAATGTAACTCATGACTAAATGTAACACAAAGCTCTAAGGCACTCCACCCTGATCCAGGTGCCACCCCCACTGAGTGAGTCTAATCATCCCCATCTATTCTCTGTGGGGTCTGCACTAACACACCACAGAGAACTGGGGGGAGTGCATGTCTGCACTGCTCCACCACAGTCTCACCTCTCTACTCAAGATGTTGCATCAGAATAGTCAAAATTGGCGAGTTTTCTTTTTTTTAATATATTTTATTGATTTTTTAGAGAGGAAGGGAGAGAAATAGAGAGAAACATCGATGAGAGAGAAACATCGATCAGCTGCCTCCTGCACACCCCCTACTGGGGATGTGACTGCAACCAAGGTACATGCCCTTGACTGGAATCGAACCCAGGACCCTTCAGTCCGTAGGCTGACGCTCTATCCACTGAGCCAAACCAGTTAGGACTGGTGAGTTTTCTTAACATGGGCACTTTATTTGATGCCACAGATTATTTTGAAGGGTTAGGTTAGAAACAATTCTTTTTTTGGAAAGAACTTTAAAATAAAATGTTCATACTTTAAAGTAAAAGCTGGTTAGCATTTGTCATTTTCTTTCTTTGTTGTACCACTTGCCAACTCAGCAATCATATGTTGGTAGCTAAGAAAAAAAATATGGCATCTGCCTAACGGGCATGGCTCAGTGGTTGAGCATCAACCCATGCACCAAGAGCTCACCAGTTCAATTCCTGATCAGGACACATGCCTGGGTTATGGCTTGA
>NW_005357691.1:249864-260782 GCF_000412655.1 Myotis brandtii | reverse complement strand
CCAATTGATGATTCTCTCTCATCATTGATATTTCTACCTCTCTCTCCCTCTCTCTTCCTCTCTCTGCCTCAATAAAAAATATGGTATCTAGATTATATCTAGTTATGCTCACACCTCCCAGCTATGTGGAATAGAGGTAGAAAAAGCTTCCCTAAGATACAAAAGATGGTAAGTGTGAAATAAAATATCATCTGTTACACTTTAGGGGCATCAAAGATTGTTTTATTAATCCTCTCAATATGACTGTGACAACCCGAATTTGTAAATTAAGACACACATTTGGTACTGAGCTTAGGCCTCATACTGCAAATAAATGAAAACCAGCATGGAAATAGAATTACTTATTAAAATCACCAACAGTTAAATGAGGTACTATTCTAGATCTGTTTTCAAATGCTGTTTCAAAGGCTATCCTATCTAATAAAGAGGGAATATGCTAATTGATCCTTGTCGCAAAGATGGTGGCGCCCACAGCCAATAAGGAGGGAATATGCCAACTGACTCTAACTGACTGCCCCAATCTCAAAGATGGCGGCACCCACAGCCACAAGATGGCGGCGCCCAGTCCCCTCAGCCCCGCCAGGGCAGCAGGCGCATGGCCTTGCCGTGCACCTGCCTCCAGAGTCCCTCAGTCCCCTCAGCACCCCAGCCGCCCAGGACCGGCCCAAGGCTCAGGCAAGCCTTGGATGGTGGCTGCCCAGCCAAGGCCCAAGGTGCAGGCAAGCCTCAGGTGGTGGCTGCCCAGCCACCAAGGGCCGGCCCTAGGTGCAGGCAAGCCTTGGATGGCAGCTGCCCAGCCGCCCAGGCTGCCCAAGGCGCAGGTAACCAGGTCCGGCCGAGGCTTGCGCTGCCAGCAGTGGCAGCAGCAGAGGTGTGATGGGGATGTCGCCTTTCCCTGATCGCCGGATCGCCTCCCGCCCCTGAGGGCTCCCAGAATGTAAGAGGGGGCAGGTGGGCTGAGGGACCACCCCCTCCAGTGCATGAATTTTCATGCACCAGGCCTCTAGTAAATTATATTTATAGATTTCAGTTTATTTTCTGGCTGAGCAAAATACATATGCTTATATTCCCTCTCATGGATTTTATACCTTAAAGGCAAGCAAAACAAAACAAAACTAGTAACTGAACCACAGAGCAAATAAATTTCACTTAAAAAGAGCTTAGGTTTTGGATAAAACCCACTTACTTCATAAGCCTGGGGGCTGGTTAGGCATCTGGCGATGGGTCCACAGCAGGCAGGGAGTGTTGTTGTGAGAGGAGGCCCACTATGCGTCAGCAGAGGCTTCAGATAGCTGTGCTGGTTAAGGAAGAGCTGTGTTCCTTTCTTCACAAATTTAAAAGAACAACTCATTTGATAACAACCACCATCACAATATACCAACTATTTGAATGGATAGCAAAGGAATTTCACATATGTTGTCTCATTTCATCACCACATTATGTCAGTGAGATAGCAAAGGGAGCTTTTGTTATTATCTCTATATCACAGATATGAAAACTAAGGCTCAGAGAGGCCCATGATCTGCCTCAAGTCACACAATTAAGTAAATGAAGCACCAATATTCAAAGCCAGATTGGTTTGATACCAATAATTAAGAGAGTTTGGTATTAATGTAAAAATAGACAAATAGAAAAGAGAGTCCAGAAACAGACCTGCACATATATGGCCCAGTGATTTACAACAAAGGTTCCACTGCAATTCAGTGGGTTAAGGATGCTATTTTCAATAAATGGTGCTGGGTCAATTGAATACCCAGTAGGTCTTGACCCATACCTCACACCGGACACAAACTCAATAGCTAAAACAATCATACTTTTAAAAGAAAATATCTTCATGGCCTTGGGATATAAAAGATTTCTTAAGATATAAAAATCACTAATCATAAAAGAAAAGATTGATAAAATAAACCTGATTAAAATGAAGAAGTTTTGTTCCTCAAAAGACAGGATTAAGAACATGAAAAGACGAGCTACATATTGGAAGAAAATATTCACAATACATATAACCAACAAAGAACCCAATTCAGGAATATAGAAAGAACTTCAAATCAGTTAGACAAGACAACTCACATAATGGGTAAAAGAACTGAACAGACATTCTTCAACAAAGAGGATATCAAAATGGCCAATATGAAAGGATGCTTGACCTCAGTGGTTATCAGAGAAATGCAAACTAAACCACATGAGACATCACTACAAACCCATCGATATGGCTAAAAATGAAAAGGCTGACAAATATCATATTTTGGTGGAAATGTGGGACAACTGGAGCTCCTTAACTTGCTAATGGGGGTACAAATCGGTTACAAGCACTCTGGAAAACTAGTTGGCACTAGCTATTAAAGCTAAATATACACTTGCCCTAAATTCTACTCTTAAGTATCTAACTCAAGACAAATAAGTGCCTATGTTTACCAAAAAATATATGCACGAAAGTTTAGCTTCATTTGTAATAGCCCAAAACTGGAAACAAACCAAATGTTTATCCATAGTAGATGCTTAAAAAAAAAAACCCAACCCATAGTATATTCATACTATGGAACACTACACAGCAATGAAAAAAAACAACGCATCACTAGTACAGACACAATATGGATAAACTATACAATGTTGAGTGAAAGAAGACATAAAATAGCACACATGATTCCATCTATATGATAAACAAAAGCAGGTAAAACTAATCCATATTACTAGAAATCAGAATTGTGTTTGCCCTTTTGGGGGTGGACAGGGAAGTCATTATTGACTACAAGGGAACACAGGGTACCTTCTGGGGTGCTGAAAATGTTCTACACACTTTCTATGGGTGGAAGGCACACAAGTATATACACAGGTCAAAATTCATTAAGCTGTACACTTAAGATTTATGTATATGGCTGTATTTAAGTTGTATCTCAATTATAACAAACAATCTGGCTACACAAAGGAACTGAAATCTAGAGTGATGAATCATTAATTCCACCAGGGCACTGGGTTTTAAAATTACCAGGTCTTAGTCTAGTAGTACTTAATAGGGTAATATTGAGTCAAACAAGTCTTGGTGTTTAGCTCTATAAAACTATACAGAAAAAAAGCTATTATTCTACTCTTTCTCTATATTAGGATAATTTAACTGATTTGTATATTATGCAGAAAATGTACAGAACATTTTATGTAGGAAACACTAAACAAATTTTGTTGAATGAGAGGGGTGAAAAGGCTCCAAGAGATGTAGAAGTGGCTTATATCCAAAATGCTGATAATGGAGCCAAAAGTAATGACATAATCATTAAACAATTTTAAAGAGCCAGGATCTCTCTCCCTAATGAGAGTCTTAATACCATAGATATGCATGCATTCTTGTTTCCTTACAGTAATTTAATTCATTTTCAGGAATACCCTGTGAAAAGTGAACATAAAAATCTAGCTGACAGAATATAGTAAGTAGTAGATTATAATGATTAGTATCCAATGCATTTTTCTTAAATATAAATGATTTTGTTCAGAAAGACAAAAGCAAGGAAAATCTTTTTATGTAGTTGTCCCAAATATGCTTCAATGGAACATAAACCAGGTTTTGATTCATTTACTGGTGAGTCTCAGCTTGAAAGAACTCCATGGTCCCTTTTTATAGTTCAATTTTCAAATGAGAAATTAATTTTAATAAATAGTGTGTGATAAAATATTTTTAAAGACATTATGAAAATAGGTATAGACTATAACTTGACCCAAAGTATAGCTATGAAGAAGACTATTACAAGACAACAAGAATGAAACTTGGCAAACAATAAAACACTGGCATTCTGAATAGAGTAGAATCTGCCAGTCTTTGGAAAGGTCAGAGAAAAAAGGTATATCACTCATTATTGGGGTATCTAACATTAAACACTGTGTTTTTAATCTTAATCTTGTGCTTTTTCCTAAGGCAACCTTTCCTTTTTTATTCTAGCAAGTACACTGACAAGAACCAAAAATACCTTTTTCAGGGTTCACTAAATTAGCTAAAGGACAATAAATGTTTGCTCAATAAATAAACCTATATAACAAAGAAAATCTAACATAAGGGATCCTTCGTTCCTTCACACAGCCAGCTTCTGAAATTATCAGTTCCTACTGGTTTCATGGGTTTTCAGAGGAATTCATTTGTGTGGGTTTCCTTTAATAACCTTCTCACTACACTGAGGAGAAAGGGAAGACCAAAGGTTTTATGTTCTGCTTCAGGATGGGAATGGTCAAAACAGTTGTTCCATTAAATTGCAATTGTCCATGTCCATAATACCATTTTTTTCTCAATTAAGGATACTTATGATCAAAGTTGTACCACATCCGGAAAAGCCAGGCACTCTCGGCTTTGGTAGTTCTTCTTTCATTTTCAGGAATACCCTGCAAACAAATAATAAAGAAATCAATATATAAACAAAGATAAAAACACATTTATTTAAGAGTCATTTCTTTATACAACCAGAAATATAGCCTATTATGTATGAGGTACTCTCCAACCTGGGGGACATTAGAAATTTTCAAAGTTGCTACTATGTTCTTGGAACATTAGCAAAATGAAATCAAGTAGGGAAATTCCATATTAAGCCTGACCAGCTAAGAGGGAAAACTAACAGAGCAAGCTGGCATCTTCGAAATAGCTTCCAAAAACATAAACTGGGTCCTTATTTGTAATGTGGTGGGGCCAGTAGTGGGGAGTTAGGTGAATGGGCTCATGTCGGCTCTGACATGAACTAGTTGGGCAAGTCCCTTCCCCTCTGTGGGCCTACCTGAATTTCTTCATGCATGCAATGTGAGGGTTAGAAAATATTTAAGGCCCTTTCTAGCACAAGTGCTCTATGGTTTTGGTTCCTTCCTGGGTATAAATGAATTTTCCTTTAAATATATATACACAATAGAAAAATGTTCAAGAATACTGCATGGACTTACAAGAGCCAAAAGAGCAGTTAAGCTATAAATCTCACCACATAAACACCTGTACACCCAACACCTACACATTCCATACTTACTATACTATTCCTCTGTGCTTCCCAGTGGACCCTCACAATATTGAGTAAACAATGTAACAACCCAAGACATCCATAGGGTTTTGAAGGCAAGGGAAAAACTGTATTTTTTTCTGTATGTCACAGGTGGTATTCACCAACCTGGCTCTCTCCCTGCCACTCCATTTCCATTTCTCCTCTGTGATGACAGAGGTGACAAAGCAGGTGGAGACTAAGAGGTAATGAACAAGCATTTGTCTGGTGATCTGTATGGTAACTTTACTTTTTTTGGACATGAGATAGAAGCATTAAGGAGCTATTACCCCCTTGGAAACTACCCCAGCAGCTGAGCATCATGGGATTTTATTCTGCCTAGTTTGCTCAGGTATTTCAAGTCCATGGAATTATACTTCAAGGTTCTTACAGAAGAGAAGTACTTACTATATCACATACACACTTATCACTCAAAACTAACAAAATTAGCATTTAGGAAATGGATCTGACTAATGATTTTTTGAACCACACCCTTAAGACAAATAGCCCAGGGCTTGTTTCAGACAAGAAAAAGAATTGTGTTTTGAAAGAGATGCTTTTCACCTTTAAAAATATTTCCGCAATTTCCCATCTAATTCTAAAGTCTAGGGCAGAGTCACATATTAAGCGGTGCTCAGAATCCATTAAAAGGTGGATGGAAAATACCAGGAAAGAGTGGTCAGTCTACAGAAGGCACAAAATTACACTGTACTCAGTCTACCAGGTTCAGGTGCAGAGGAACAACTGAGAAAGTAACACATGGAAGCAGGCAAGAAAATGTGGGCAAGGCTAAGGCACAGAGTAAGAAACTGCATTCTCCTGATCAGGCAGGGAAGACTCCAAAGCTTCTAGGCAGTTCTCAAGGGCAGCTGCTGGTCATCCAATTTGAAAGTTACACAGGAAGAGCAGCTGGAGTGGGGCTTACATCAGAGAAAAGCCTTCATGCGCAAACCCAAGTGGAAAAAGGCTCCCTGTGCCAGAGCAGTCACTTGAAAACTCAGGAGTGCTTATGGGACTGTTCTTCTCTGCAGCCAAAGCCCAGGTAGGCCCACAGATATGAGAGCTGTCACCCCTGATAACCACACACTGTCTAAAATTCAGTTTTGTTTCTATCACAGAGTGAGAAAGGCCAGGAAAGATGCCAGTTAAAAGCTGATACAAATAGGACAGAATCTAAATAATGAAGTCTACAGCAGATTGTTTTCTTTCCAAACAACTGTACATTTGACAGAAACGCCAGGGACAACACAAATGCATATTTACCAAATGTTCTTGGTCTGAATCAACACCAACCCTAAAGGAGAAAAACAAAAGGCAAATGAGATCTTGAAGCCAAAAAAAAAAGTCTATTCACATATGTATATTGTCAGGGAACTACTTTTTTCAATGCAGTAGCTATGGAATGGTTAATGTTTTCTTGCTTCTCTCTAGCTGTTGATATAAATTTTTGGCTTCTGCCACTTTGCTTAGCAACAGCTCCGATCCTTAGACAAGCAGGGTCTACTAATGATTCTCTTCCTACAATCCAACTTACCATTTTCAGAAAAATAACATTTGCTTCTCTGAATACAAGTCCATTATAAGCAGAGTCAGAGAAAGCAGCATTGTCCCAGTTACTGAATAAGAACTACTTACTGGGTAGTTCCAAATACAAGACTGGCACAATGCAGTTCCAGCAGGGAGTTTCATGTTTTTGGACCTCTCAGCTCTCATGGTAACATTCTGTTGTGATGACCGAAGAGAGGGTCCAATTACAGTGTTTGTTTTTTTCATAGGCTAATGGATACACATTAGCCTTGGTTCTTCATAATTCTTTTTCATCTGCTCAGAATCCTGCTTTTCTTTTCCCAGGGAACAGCTTCATTATAAAGAAGTTCTCTTTGACTCTTCTCTATCTCCTCAACTCCAGCAGCACTCAGCAACTCTGTTCATTCTCTCTAAGCTCTCTCACATCTTCTCCTCTTTCCATTCCAACTTCTCACGCTCTGGCCTCATTCTGACTCACGGGGTCTGTAGCAACTGGATGTAAGGTTTTCCAGCTGCCAAGCTCTCCCCTAGATTTTGTTATTTAGAGCATAGAACTCAGTGGGTTATTCCCTTGACAAAAGACTCTGAGAGCGGCTTACAACCCAGAGGGTGAAGTCTAAAGTCCTTTGTGTGGCATTCAAAATTCTCTACAAATTAGCACCCCACCGCTCCAACCTGCCTGTCCCCTTATTCTATTCTACATACTCTCTCTTAGCCACACCTGACTACTCCTCTCCAAAATCCCTGTCCTCTCCCGAGCCTCCATGCCTCTGCTTATGCTGTTCCCTCTACCTGAAATGCACTGTCCCTCGTTTTCTTACTCCTTTTACGAGTTCCAAATGAACCATTCTCTGACCCTCTCCAAGCAGAATCATTTTTCCTTTATGCTTTAACAACACTTTCTAGAACCTTCTTTGACACTTAACACAGTACAGTATAGTTATTTAGCTGTCAGTCTCCCCAAACAGACTGTGAGCTCCTTGAGGGTAAAGGTCATGTCTCAATTCATCTCTGTAGCCCCAGAGTCTAGCACAGTACCTGACACACAATAGGTGCTCAAATGTTTAGTGATTAAGGTCACTGCTACAGATAACAGAAAAAATAGCAGTGTGAGAAGCTGTAGCAGTAGCAACTCAGAATACAAATAATACTGAAGGGAGAGAAATGATGCAAGACCTCATCTGAAAGGCAAGTGAATCATGGTCAAGTACTTGAAAACAGATGGATTCATAATTCCAAGAAAGGTTCATTTCTTCTTTGTTAAAATGGCCAGAAGCTGCTCAATAGCTTCTTTAGCACATTAAACTCTAACCACATTTGTGCATCTAAAGTGACACCTAGTGGTCTTAGAGAGAGAGAGCACCAATTCAATGTAATAAACATTTAGAGAACACTTATTATCTGCCAGGCATTGTGCTAGGCACAGGACATAGACATGAATTAGACATGGCCCCTGCTGTCAAGGAGCTCAGGGACTAGTGGGGGAAACAGACACAACTGGAGCACAATCCCCAAAGACTCTGCAATCAGGGAGAGCTGGGTTCTAATCTGACCTCAGCTCCTTTCCAGCTGTGTGAATGAACTTAGTCAAATTATGTAGCCCAATGAAACATGATTTTATCACCTGAAAAATAGGGATAATATTCACCACACAGAGTTGCTGCAAGAATTAAATGAGAAAAATGCATCTTGAGATGTTAAAAGAGTGTCTGGTATATCATTAACATGAAGTGGTAGCTCTTATAACAATACTAGAGGCCCAGTGCATGAAATTTGTGCAATGGGGGAGGGGATCCCTTGGCCTGGCCTGCGCCCTCTCGCAGTCCGGGACCCCTCGAGGGATGTCCGCCTGCCAGCTTAGGCCCGATCCCCCCAGCAGTCAGACATCCCTCTCGCAGTCCAGGACCCCTCGCTTCTTACCACCTGCCTGCTCGCTGCTCCTTATCGCTCAGCTTGCTGTTCCTTAGCACTGCTGCAGAGGCGGGAGAGGCTCCTGCCACCGTCCCTGTGCTCGCCAGCCGTGAGCCTGGCTTCTGGCTGAGTGGCGCTCCCACTGTGGGAGCGCACTGACAAGCTTTCCAGCTGTGTGAATGAACTTAGTCAAATTATGTAGCCCAATGAAACATGATTTTATCACCTGAAAAATAGGGATAATATTCACCACACAGAGTTGCTGCAAGAATTAAATGAGAAAAATGCATCTTGAGATGTTAAAAGAGTGTCTGGTATATCATTAACATGAAGTGGTAGCTCTTATAACAATACTAGAGGCCCAGTGCATGAAATTTGTGCAATGGGGGAGGGGATCCCTTGGCCTGGCCTGCGCCCTCTCGCAGTCCGGGACCCCTCGAGGGATGTCCGCCTGCCAGCTTAGGCCCGATCCCCCCAGCAGTCAGACATCCCTCTCGCAGTCCAGGACCCCTCGCTTCTTACCACCTGCCTGCTCGCTGCTCCTTATCGCTCAGCTTGCTGTTCCTTAGCACTGCTGCAGAGGCGGGAGAGGCTCCTGCCACCGTCACTGTGCTCGCCAGCCGTGAGCCTGGCTTCTGGCTGAGTGGCGCTCCCACTGTGGGAGCGCACTGACAAGCAGGGGGCAGCTCCTGCGTCTGCCCCCTGGTGGTCAGTGCACATCATAGCAACCAGTCGTTCTGCCATTTGGTCGATTTGCATATTAGGGTTTTATTGTATAGGGTTGTTATTACAAGGCTGATTGAAATAAGTGCTGTTATAAAGATACCCAACATTAAGCAAATGGAAGAACAGTTCCAATACAAAAGAAGATGGCAGAAAGGAGAAGGCACTTGAGCTATGTCATTTCTTGGGAGTGAAAGAGAATTCAAGGCAAAGAAACAATGGGAGCAAATGCTCAGAGACAGAGAATTGCAAAATATGTGTGGTAAATGACAGGGAGCCAAATGTGACCATCACAAACTATGAAAAGATGTAGGAATAGCTAGTTGGTTGGCTCTAACTCACTGAGGATCTGTTGTCTATATAACAGCTGGAGTGATGCTTTTACCTTACAAAAATAATCATGTTGCTCCTTTACTTTAAAATCTTACAAGATTTCCAATTGGACTTTAAAATCCAAATTCATTACCATATCTTATGAGACCCGAAAGCAGGGGTCCACAAACTAAGGCTCATAGGCCACATCCAGTGCACTTCCTGTTTTTGTGAATAAAGTCTTATTGGAACACAACCACACAACTGACTTATGTATCATCTGTGGGGCTTTTTTAAAATATATATATTTTTATTGATTTCAGAGAGGAAGTGAGAGGTAGAGAGAGATAGAAACATCAATGATGAGAGAGAATCATTGATTGGCTGCCTCTTGCATGCTCCCCACTGGGGATCGAGCCTGCAACCTGGGCATGTGCCCTTAACCTTTCCTCACCTCCGCCTATAAAATACGTTTGATCCCTAGTCACCATCACAGTACCTTGTTTGTCATCATAACATTTAATATCACCTAAAATTGCCATTTTCATTTGACTGCTAGTTTAGTCTTCTCCCACTAAAATATAGACTTATGAGACCAGGGACTTTTTCTTTCTTATTACTACTGCTGTACCTCTCTAGAGCAGGGTCTCAATCTTCACATTACTGACATTTTGGCACAGATCTGTGCACTGTAGGGTGTTTAGCAGCACTATGGGCCTCTACTAACTAGATGCCAATAGCAGCCTCCTATCTTAGATTGTGACAATAAAATGTCTCCAGACATTGCCAAATGTCCCTTGCAGTGGGGGCGAAATCACCCTCAAATGAGAACCATTAAGTTAGAGCTTAAAACAGTGCCTGGCACATGGGATGCTCAATTTATCGAATGAATGACTAAAAGGCACATTAGCAATGTTGTGCTGAGAACTTTACAGACATTAGCTCACTGACTACTTACAACAACCCCTAGGAGATGGGTACTAACACACATTACAAATGTGAAAATTGAGGCTTAAAAGGGTAAATTGAGGCTCAAGATCACAGAATTGGTAAAGGAAGGAAGAAGAACTCAAAATTAATGAGCAAGAACTCAAAGTCAAGTCTAAGTCTGCATTAATCTTCAACTTTAAGGACTTATTTCAGCCTCCTCAAAATTGTACTAGCCAAATTTCGGAGTTGGGAAGTGAAACTTAAATTCCAGTCTCTCTTTGCAGAGGCCAAAAAATCCCAAAACAAGAATAACAAGAGTTAACCTAAAACTGTAAGGTAATCTATAATAATAAAAGCATAATATGCTAATTAGACCAGACGTCCTTCTGGATGAAGCCATGTCGGCGGAGGCCAAGGCAGCCGCCACAGAGGCAGGGGCTGAGCCCCTTGCATGAATTTCGTGCATAGGGTCTCTAGTATGTATGTATGTGTATGTGTGTGTGTGTGTATATATATAT
>NW_005357691.1:248068-249758 GCF_000412655.1 Myotis brandtii | reverse complement strand
CCAAAGAGTTTTCAAAGATGGTGAGGTGTATTCAACTTTATGTGAGTATGGGGGGGTTGTGGGGTTTTTTTGGGGGGGGTGTTGTAAAGCATGGATATTTTGTTTGGTTTGTGTGAAGGCAAGTTAGAGAAGAGAACTGATTTTACCTAAACATTAAGGCTTCATTTAAGAGTATTATTTTTCCAAAATTATTACATTTAATTTTTTTTAGAATAAGGAGTCTTCATTTACAAGCTCTTGAGAAAAGGAAAATATTTAATCCTCTCAAAATTTACCACCCTCATTCCTTGATGAGGTTCCTTTATCCAACATTTAATTGTCTGTATGACACTGAACAACTTAGAAATTTTTAAGCCTCTATTTCCTCATTTGTAAAATGGAGCTACTGTGATTAGATAAATTTGTAAAATGCACTTTGTAAATGCCCAGACATAGTAGGTGCTCAAAAAATGCCCGGTCTTTCCTGAAGTAATAATCAGGGTTATACAAACATTATTTTTGTGTATTCCTTTTTATATACAGCAGCACAGAAATTGCAAGAAAGGTATTTGAATAGTAAAGCAAGATAAAGATAATAATCACATTAAAAGTGTGTTTTAAGGCTGGCTGGTCTTTAGAATGAAAAAATGGAAAACAGATTCTATAAAATGTGAAATACGGTTTTCTCTAATGAACCCTAGGTATTCTGGAAGCTCAGTAGCTCTTTTTTTAAAAAATATTTTTATTGATTTTAGAGAGAGGAAGGGAGAGGGAGAGAGAGATAGAAACATCAATGATGAGAGAGAATCATTGATCAGCTGCCTCCTGCACCCCCCACCCCAGGGATGAAGCCTGCAACCTGGGCATGTGCCCTGACCGGGAATCGAATCGTGACCTCTTGGTTCATAGGTTGACGCTCAACCACTGAGCTATGCTGGCCAGGCTCCGTAGCTCTTAAGGTCTATGAAGTTTCAGCCAAACTCAGGACTAAAATCTACAAAGGCTTTAGCAACATAGGCTGTTGTATCCATGGAAACAATGCAGAACTCTTGAGATACAAGGGAGCTTTCCAATTGAATACATTAACGAGTTTGCATCTAAGACGGAGACCTCACAATCTCGACCTTGGATTGTCAGGTCAGAAACCATGGTGATCATAAAGATGAGAAATAATGATAATATCTTATATTGATTAGGGTTGAGATAAACAGGACTGTCTTACAGGGTGCAGAAGAAAAATTTTGATGATCCAATCTGGTGATGTGGATCAAAAGCTTTAAACATATGAATATTCTACATCCAAACAATCCACTTCTAAGAATGCATCATAAGGAAATAATCAAATGCACAATGGTGTGTGCATTTACAAATGTTCACATTGTTATTGGTAAGAGTAATAGCAAAAGCTTCAAATGTTAATGGTAATAGCAAAATCCTAGAAACAATACAAGGTAGAGATTTGGTTAAATACATTATAATACAATAAATAAATAAATAAATAGATAGATAGATAGATAGATAGATATACAGCCATTAAAATAATGTTATTTACTAATAACATAAATGCCCATGCTATATTACATTTTAAAAATACAGTGGGGCCTTGACTTACAAGTGTCCCGACTAACGAGTTTTTTGAGATACAAGCCCTCTCTCGGCCGATTTTTTGCTTTGATTGAGAGCTATAAAATTCGGGTTACGATCCAGCTTC
>NW_005357691.1:221524-248042 GCF_000412655.1 Myotis brandtii | reverse complement strand
TCACAGTGAACGCCACAACATCAGCCCAGCATCACGTGTCTCACTAGTTCACTTCTTGATTTGACATACGAGTAATCTGAGTTACGAGCTCCGTCACGGAATGAATTAAACTTGTAAGTCAAGGCCCCACTGTAAGTTTATAAGAGTACTTATAGTATTGGCCCTTTTTGTTAAAAATATATAGAATGCATAGTAAGAGGTCTGGAAAGACATCCTTTAAAGTGTTAACAATGGTTACTTTTCTTTTGCATATTTTTCATTTTTCTGTACTACATGTTAGTTTTTAAAAGGAAAACATTAAATACTATAGATTTCTTAAAGTTTAAAAATTTATCATGATTAAAAGAAAATAACCTGAATTATAATATGGAAATGAGGTCCTCAATCACTACTTACCTTATATGCAAGCATGACAGCATGGCAGTGGTACCACCACCAAATACCCATACGGTAAAAAACACAATCAGAAGTGTGGTGCTGAACATCATTTGCCGTGCATAAGTGGCAGTATCTCGAATGGCCAAGGCAAATGCCATTGCACCACGAAGGCCTAAAAGGAAATGGAAGAGGCATTTCTTCAATAACTTATTACCAATGTGAGCTTCGTAAATTCAGAGAAATTTCTGAGAATTTAGAGGGGTGTGAACAAATACATATCAACATACATAAGTACAAATAAATGGAAAAAAGAATTAGTAGATGATACTGACATACATTGATCTTTTAACCATTTTTTGAAATTTATTTTTAAATTTACATACAGTAAAATTCACTCTTTTGGGTGTATAGTTCCATAAGTTTTGACAAATGCATAGAGGTGTGTGACCACTAACACAACCAAGACTCAGAACAGTTTCATTACCCACCCACCCCCAAATTCTTTTGT
Organism: Myotis brandtii; assembly: GCF_000412655.1. NCBI lineage: Eukaryota > Metazoa > Chordata > Mammalia > Chiroptera > Vespertilionidae > Myotis > Myotis brandtii. The sequence continues at coordinate 247,156 of NW_005357691.1, read as the reverse complement.
TCAACCTCTTTTTAATCCAACCTCTCTGTCACCCTGCCAAACCCCTGGCAACCACTCATCTGTTCTCCATTGCTATGCTTTTGTCTTTTTCAGAATGTCATAAATGAAATCATATAGTATGTGACCTTTTGAGACTAGCTTCTTTTACTCTGCATAATGCCTCTGAGGTTCATCCATGTTGTTGTATGTATCAACAGTTTGTTCTTTTTAGTGCTAAGTAGTATTCCATCGCATGGATATACCAGTTTGCTTATTCATTCACCCACTGGAACAGAAATGGACTGTTTCTAGGTTTGAGCAATTATTAATAGTATTGCCATAAACATTCACATACAGATTTTTGTGTGAAAGTGCATAAATCTTTATCTTCTCTACTACTATGTGTGACATGTAGGAATTTGGAACCAGAACATTAAAATTTTCCCATAGAAGGGAATACAGACACTAACTTTTTTTTTTCTATTGGAGGTTGCAACTTCAATGTTTAAGGGAGTAATATCTTACCAGCATATCATTTCCATTTAAAATCAAGCTGGCATATACATTGTGAGTGGTTTCTTGGAATGGGGAAAGAGAGGGAGTTATAACTTACCAGCAAACATCATCATGTGTTGAAAATTTGATCCAATCTTACTTCTTCTACCCAAATTAAGTAAGAGGGACAAGGGGTAAATATTAGCAGCTCTCCCCAAGAAAATAGCAATCTAAAATTATTAATAGGTTAAGGGTAATTTCTTTTTACTATATTAATATTATTTAGACTCTACATTCAAGATGGTGAAAGACTATCTTAGGAAGCTAAGTTTCTAACACAGTCTTTCGATTTCTCTAACACAGAGCAGTCCAATGGAACTTTGTACAATGATGAAATGTTCTATATCTGCATTGTCCAACATACTGAGTGCTCGAAGTGTGGCCAGTGTGACCTAGGAACTGAAATTTTATTTCATTTAAATTAATTTAAATTTAAATAATCACAAGTTATTTGTGCTTATTTAAATTTGTGCTTATTTAAAGGTTAGTTGCTACCAAATTGGACAGTGCAGATCTAACATATAGGAAATTCATGAGATGAACAAAAACATGTTTAAAAGCAGAGATTCTTGGGTATAATTTTAAGATTATTACTACAATAGGTTAATTCACTGTAATTGTCAGTGTTAGTAGGAGGAAGAGTAATATTGGCTAAACTTGCCCTTGCTTCCTCGGAACAAAGGAAAGGGCAGCTCAAGCACCTTATACCACTGAAATTTCTGCTAGCTCCGATGCAGTCCTCTAATTCTATAACTTCCACCCTGCTTCAAAGGGAAGGCTTAATGGTAATTCAGAATGGTTTTAACAACAACAAAAACCCCCACACAATTTTAGTGTCTTTTCTTCTAGTTTGCTGTCTATAGAGACTCTGCTTTACAATTACAATTTTTATCTCAGGGGTTACAATATAATCTCCACCCCATTTTCTGAAAGATATATAAAGGAAAATCTAAGATTAAAAACAAAACAAGGATGGGGAAACAAGTGCTGACCTAAGTACCATTGGAAATCATTAGCATCTATAAGGCTAAAGGCAAAAAGAAACTGTACATAAGCATTATATGCTCATTGGTAAAACTTCTATCTTGTTTAATCCTCAGTTAATTTGGATCTTTGTCACATGAAACCAAATCTAGGTCCTAACTAACATAGCCAGCAAGAGAACAGCTCTCCCTTGTAGGGGTCAATTTTCATGGTAGGATTTTGTATCCAGAAACTTCAATTCCTAATAGACTCAGAAACCTAGGGAAAATAATTAGCCTTATTTCCGGTTAAGTACAGTGGATCAAGGAACGTGACTGTTCAACAATTTCTCAAATACTAGCAGGATATGGAGTTACTGATCTCATGGGAGTCTTCAGGCTAAGGTTCTTCTCTTATTAATAGGGCTTTATCTTTTTTTCCTGAAGTTCATTCCCAGAAGACTAAGTCTCTGTAGAATGGCATTCACTAATACCTCACTTTCTAACAGAGATCCTACTTAGAGCTTTAAATTAAAAAATATTTCTGCTAATCTCTTTGGCGGAATCTGTATTCTGAGGTGGTTTTAAAATATTTCTTTTTAAAATCACTAATTCAAATATCCTATTTTTTTCACGTTTCATGTTTATCTATCTCACTTGGATAGTTCTTCCACCTGTCTGGGACCTCCAGTCCAAAGATTCTGCTACTTTCCCCTCACAGTCAGTCCTTTCCCTGCTTCACTTCCCTTCTTAACCACATCTTTTTTAAAAATATATATATTTTTATTTATTTCACAGAGGGAGAGGGAGAGATAGAAACATCAATGATGAGAGAGAATCATTGATCGGCTGCCTCCTGCATGACCCCACTGGGGATCAAGCCCACAATACGGGCATGTGCCTGACCAGGAATTGAACCGTGACTTCCTGGTTCATAGGTCGATGCTCAACTGAGCCATGCTGGCTTGGCTTAACCACATCTTAATAATATTCTGCAATACCTGACATTCATTTGTCTCTTTCTGTGCTTTCTTTGCCTTGAGCCCGAAGAGCCGTTTTCTTTGCACCCACTTGACAAAACCCCAAACCTAGATGGAATCAACTATCTCTTTCCTCCACACTTACAGCTAAGTACTCCAGGTTGAAGTCATACAACAGGGCAGACTGATTCTACTGCTAATATCTATTCCTCAGACTCAAGTGGGTCCTTATTACTGCTCAGCAATCCTACAGCATTTCTTTGGCCAACTCACTGTCCCATTCTCTAAAACAACTATTTCTAAATCTTCGCCACAAAACTCCTGTCACCTGTGGAAACCAGCCTCCAAGATAGTCCTCAAAAATCCCTCCCTGCAAGTATTCACAGCCTTGTAACGTCCCCGCTCACACTGCACCAGGGTCCACCTGTATGACCAACAGAATGTGGCAAGAGGGATGATGGTATATCACTTCCAAGGTTAGGTTGTAAAAGGCACTTTGGATTCCATCTTGGGGCTCTCTCAGCTCACTCCCTCTGGGGAAAGCAATGTTATGAGCTGCCCCATGGAGAGGTCTATGTGGAGCAGAACTGAAGCCTCTATCTAACAGCCGTGTGAGTAAACTTGGGGTGGATTCTCCAGCCTATCAAATCTGAAGAATCCCAGCCCAGAGAGAGATTGCAACCTCATGAGGGATGCTTGAGCCTGAAGAGCCCAGCTAAGCTACTTCTAGTATTCTGACTCTCAGAAACTGTGATATAATACATGACTGTTGTTGTTGTAAGCTGCTAAATTTTAGGGTAATTTGTTACATAATAGATAACTGATAGGCCACCTGCTCCTATCTCACTTTCAACAGATAATCTCACCTCATATTTTATAGATTAAAATAGAGGTTAGCAGTCAGGAACACCATCTTACAAATGTGCCTTCATCTCTATATAACCTATCCTCTCCTGGAGCCATGGTGGAGTTATTCCTCCTCCCAGTGAAGGCCAATCCTTCCCCACATGCTCTGGATTTCATCTCCTCCTGCCTTCTCATGAGGCTGGCAATACTGATTGTTCCCTTTCATGTACTCAGCTTCTCTCTTTCAACTGGATTTTTAAACACTCAACAAGAATGAGGTTGGGCTGAAACTGGTTTGGCTCAGTGGATAGAGCGTCGGCCTGCGGACTGAAAGGTCCTAGGTTCGATTCCGGTCAAGGGCATGTACCTTGGTTGCAGGCATATTCCCAGTAGGAGATATGCAGGAGGCAGCTGATCGATGTTTCTCTCTCATCGATGTTTCTAACTCTCTATCTCTCTCCCTTCCTCTCTGTAAAAAAATCAATAAAAAAAAAGAATGAGGTTGGGGGCAGGCAGCCTCCTTCAGCCTTTCACTAGCTTTCAATGACCCTGTGGCATAGATTGCACTGCTCCCCAGTATCTACACTCTTTCTTCGCTTTAGCAATAGAGGACAAACATTTTATAGTTTTCCCTTTTGGAATTAGCAGAATGGTAGGAAACTTTTTTCTGTCATTTCAATCTATCAGTATTATTTGTGCAATAAACAGATGAAGACAGAATAAACAGAGCAGAAAAAAAGAGTTAAAATCCTTACTTGTACTGAGAGGAACATCTTATATATTTAAATGTATTCTTGTCAACTACCCCTCTAGAAAACACATGCAAATCTCAATTTTTAAAAAAAGTTTTAAAAATAGAACAAATTATAAAGGATACAAATGCTCCTACTACAAATGTTGGGTTAAAGACATGATTCTGGAAGGTGAACAGTGTCAGTCCCATGTAGGAGAAGATGAAATTCTCTGCCAAGAAATTGAGAAGCTCAAACAACTGAAACGAAATGTTAAAAGGTTAGTCCAGTAAATAAATTAAGTTACACAATGTGAAAACATGAGTATTACTAAGACAACAAAACAGATACTTCAAATATGTAAAGTTCATGTATATCCCCCAAAATATGTGATTCAGAGGGAAGCAAATGTAGTTATGACATTTGCTCTGACAATTTTTCTTTTGGAATGTTCCTTGTTGTCCTGCCATTACCTTTGTCTACCTTTCATCACTTCCCACCCATAATGCTGCAAAAGGACCCTAACTGGTATCCCTGTCACCCATCTGTATACCCTTACCCAATTAATCTCTCTAAATATGGCAGTTTCATAGACACTTTCCTCTTCACAGGCTGTAAGGCCCAAGTTCAAATTCTTTGTCCTGGCATAGAGCACTTCATGACAACTCTCATATTGCTGCCCTGCCGTGTGATTTCACTTTTTACCTGGGTCTTATCCTTCATTTATGGAATCAGTGCATCATTGTCTTGTGCTCTGTACCCTCCTATGATAGCTTTGTAGCTCTTCAAGCCTCAAACCAACCCCCCTGCTTCTCTGAAATCTGGTATGACATGTAATCTGAAACACAAAGCTAGAAGTTCTATTAGTCTGTTTATTTAAATCTTTATTGTTTTAAGTATTGCATATGACCTCCTTTTTCCCCTATTGACCTCTTCTAGCCCACCCCTGCCCCACTCCAGGCCTTCACCACCCTATTATCTGTTTTGTTTTGTGTGTTTTTTTATGTACACAAGCTTCATATCACCAATAAGACTGGACACTGTGACCTTGTTTTTTTTTATTCCCAACTCCACTGGGTAGAAAAATGCCACCGCTACCCCAGTTGATTATCTTCTCTATACTTATTGCACTGAACTAATTTCTAAAAGGTATTTGTAGCCCCAGTGTATAAGAAGCCTAATTTCTTTTGAGGGGGTGGGAAAAAAAGCATATGTCAATCACTAAATTTGTGGTTCCAGAAAAAAGAAGTACCTTTGCTCCTGCTTTGTCATGAGTCCTCTCCAGGCTAGTCTCAAGTGTTCTAATCATTTGGTAAAACTTAAATCTTCTATTTCTTGATGTAATCATAATCAATTATGCATCTGTTTCTATTCTAGACATTACATATTGTTCATATCTTTGCAGCATACACCTCATAGGACTAGAAAATGCTATGCCTAGCTCCTTTATAATTCCCTTCAGGTGCCCTGCACAACTGTGCATTCAAGGCCACATGAAGCCCAACCCCTGATGTTTTCACATTTCTAGAAGTGCCTGAAGGACGTTAATCTTCTCTGTATCACCCAGCAGTAGATCCAGTCAAATTAGAAGTTAAACTTACCAACGTCAAACAGCCATGGTTCTAGTCAGACCTGACTAGAAAAACATTCCTCTTAAAAGTCATTAGGTTAAGAAAACGGGGAAGGAAGCTAACTGACACAATCACAATAGTCCCTGGCTATTCTGGTCACCTACCTCTATCCTAAAAACTGTCACCCTTCAACCTGCCAATTCCATCTATTTCTGGAGTCAAAGGAAGAGGGGCCAGGTGGTGAAGGCCTGGGGCAGATGGGAACTGGGTGGTGGGGAGCAAGGAGGGAAAATGGGGAAGACATTTGTAATACTCTCAACAATAAAGATTAAAAAATAATAAAAATAAAAGAAGAGGAGTCAGAATGAGTAGGCATCATTTTGAACAGATTTGTTTCACTACAGGGAGAAAAACTTTATTCACAAACTATAAAGTTTATCTTACCTGTTTAGTTCTATGCTGAGACTCTGTGGACAAATTATTGTATGTATAATGGGCCTGTGTGATGCCACAGAACAACACTGCAACCACTCCTGCAATGACAAAGTGTTCAAAGTTCACGTAAAAGGAGAGTTCCCGACTTTTCTATGGACGTTTTTATTTTACAGAAGTAGATTATACGCAGAGTGTTGACATTTTCAGTTGTGACTTACTTTGTTGAGACATACCACTTCCATTGAAAATCTTTTTTACATTCTAAAGTGACAGCATATATCCCAAGCCTAATAAGTGTGTTTAAATACTAGAGGAGTTGGTCTACTAGTAGAAAAAATTACTAGCAGAGTCATTCTCTGTAAGGGCTTACAATCAAAAGGAGAAAGTAACCTACCCGTGAAACCCCATGCTTCAGCCAAGAGGAAGGTACTCCATGACATCAAGAAGAACAAGCCTGTCTCCAACAACTGGAACTCCCGTAATTTGGTGAACTTTGTCACGTAAGACTGTCAAGGTTGGTAACAAGATCTTAATACAGAAGTGCAACTAGAAAAAGTAATAGTCAAAGCAAGGCAACCATGAAAGTGAAAGAAGGCTTTACCGCCTAACACAAAAACCACAGAATAAAAAGGCACCAGAGTGAAGCAACTCTTAAAATGAGCATCTCACTGAGTGAGCAGCCATCCCTTTCACGAAGAAGCCTTACAGCTTAGTCTCTCTGATTGTTTTATGGGTATCACATGCCTTGCCAGAAACCACGCAGTAAAGGACAGGTAGAGATGGGAGCAACAGATCAGATACACAACATGCCAACTCTGATCATTAATCTGTGACGCAAAGCAAAAGAGCTTCCATACTTACAGCAATTTATATTTATTTAAAATGTCATTTCCATGAGATTTTCCATTTATCTGATGCCCTAACATCTCTGTGATGCAGAGCATTCCGAGATGAAGAAACTGAGTCATGTCACTCACTTAACACTAGTCTAAAAAGTATTTGCTAGTTGACAATGGAAGGGCCTGTGTGAAGCTGTGACAAACCTCAGGCTGAAATCTACATTCAATTCAATAAACCTGTACTACAACAAAAAGATTAATAAGATATACTTCCTACCCTCAAGGAACTGTAATGGGGAAGAGATACTATTGGGCCTAGCTCCTTCGAAGAATTCTTTTTACTGCCCCTTTGTGCCTCAATTTACCTGTAAAAAGCCATAAGACAAGTCCCTTCTAGCACTTAGCTGAAGTATAGCAAACTTATAGAATCTTGAAAGCAGTGTTAGTTTTATATGAAAGTGTCTTAGAAGTTTTAGAGCTGGAAGCTCTTTAGAGATCATCTAGTCTGAATGATTTTCCCTGCTGCTCCCACCCTCCACCTTTCTACACAAAGGACCCATGAGGTGAAGTGTCAATGCTTCTATACCAGAAGCTCTAGCAAAGCAGAGGTCATGTCTGTCTTGTTTATTTTTTATACCCAGGAGCACAGCAGCTGGCATATAGTGGGCAATAAAAAATGTTTTCTGAATGAATACATGAATGACTTGCCCAATATTTCAAATTGCAAACTAATGGCAGTGTCTAGGACTCTGTAGTAGAAGGTTAAAATTGGTGAAAACTGAGATGAACTCCTATCTATCTTAGCCCAGGAACCCTATCTAGTTCAGTTGGCATAATGGTCATAGGTTTCTTCTTTTCCTTTTAAACAAATAGCAAAAGACTGCCAGGCTGAACTGTAAGGCGCCGCTATAGGGTTAAGCCTTGGAAGGTCCTGTTGGCAAAGCCACAAACAAGTCCCAGCTTAAAGGGCACAGTCCTCTTAGCATAATTAGGCTTGACCTTATGACGCTCCCTAGATCCTTCCTAGGTAGCTAATGGGCTGTGGGAGGTGCAGCAAGTGCTGCCAAAACAAGTGAAACTCACAAGAACATTGTAACTATGGTGACCACTACCTTGTTTACCTCTGGCTATAAAATAAAGGCTCACCTTGCCTCTGGATCTCTCTCTGTGGCCTCAGCCAGGCACAAGCAGATTCACCTAGACCCAGCTTATTCTCTCTGTCATTTCTTCATCCTTCACCGTCCTCACTCAGGCTTCTGAACCCTTGGCTGAGCTGGCTTGGCCCACTGAACAACAACACAGAACACTCAGAGTCTCTTTGAAATATATCTACCTTTATATCAATTTAGTCTACAATCTTAAAATTCACCCCAAAGGGTGACTATGTCTAAACCTTTGTAGTGAAAGTTTGAGGTCATGTAATCCTACATAAAACAATTATATTATTTTCTTTATTGGTAAAGATGAATACCTAACGTTTTCAAACCAAGTACTTAATTATAAGGTTAATAATTATAACACAGTGCCAATTATGGAACTAGGAGAGACCACAGAACACAGCATTCAATTACACAGTTGGGTTAATAAGAAAGAATAAATATTATAAAAGGATATTAAAGCTGTCACCACTCCAGTAGCAGCACCCATCGCAAAAGATCCACTGAAGATCCCAAGGAAAATCCCAATCGATTTGAACATGGCTGTGACATCAAAGGTATGGCTGTTGTCTCCAGCTGGCTGGTATGCCACTATTGAGCTACAAAGGAGAGATTGTTCTTACTTCTAGAAGCAACTTTTATTTTAGAAACAGTACCTAAAAATAATTACATGAATAAATAAATTAAAACACTATCTAGTGTAGAACTTAAAAGATGAAATCAAAGGGGGAAATCAAAAGGCACCAGAGTGATGTTAGTGCTGTACTTTGGATTCAAATTGCCAAAGTAAGGTCAAAAGGTTAACAAAACACTGTGTAGTGGCTCAAGCTAACAAGAAAACTCAGCTTTTACATAAATGACAGTTTCAGGCGGTAGAACATTTTAAGGTCCTCTATATGAAAATTGTACTGAGCCTTTTCCTCCAGCCTCCGGATATTGTGCAGTACTATTCTTTTGTGACTATTTAAGACTTACCAATACTGAGTGCCTGAAAGCCCTAACATACTAATGTGAACAAACCAATGAAAAAGTACACTTATTTCCAGCAGAGAAATAATACTCAATCCAGTCACATTTTGTTATTCCTATGGGGGAAAACAAACAAAAAAAGATGACTGAAGTATCTTTTCAACTTTTAGAATACCAGAATTGGCCCAATGCCTAATATATATTCACTCACTGAAATGGACTTTTACAGGAAAAATGGCTTAAAAGGCCTTCCAAGGAATTAGAAACCACTCAACAGTACTTTTAGCATACCCAGCTGGATCATCCACCTCAAACTTCTTAAAAAAAGTCACTCTGTAAGAGGTAAGATAGGCAATTACAGGAGACACCCTCCATCTTGAACTCACAGTTCAAGCCTGGTCTAAAATGCTTCTTTTAAAACAGTCACCCCAGGAAATAGAAATAGCTAAGAAAATCAATGTTGCCAGCAGGTCTCTGGCAAGAGTGCCCACCATTACTAAATCAGTTCTCATACCAGTAAATTAACGAACCAGTATTTTTATAAAAAGTCCAGACTCAAAGACATCATACAAGTCATTTAAAGAAAAGGAGGAAAAAACCCACATTCCTAAGAATATAATGAATTCTCCCTGTAGTTATAGCAATGTTTTCTTCTGATTCAAAGCTACAAAATAAGCTGGCTGTACCCTGTACACCAAGTTCTTTCTATAGCTCCCCAGTTAGGTTAAAAAAACAAACTAAAGTTTCCTAATTTTACCTATTTTATTGAAGTATAGCACTAACATCAATTTCTGGTAATGTTACCAAGAAATTTCTGAGACTCAATCTCAAATGAAAAATTTAAACATCTGCGTTTAAATGTTCAAAGTGACCAGATCACTTTGGGACCAGTAGATTTGATATTGTTTCAATAAATACAAAATGGCCTTTAATGTCATGCTTTCTTACCTACCCATAAAGGACCCCATCACCATAAATGAGATGTGACCACATTATAACATGAAAATATAGCAGCTAGCTGGAGAAAATAAAGGATATTGCTACAACAACCTTTTTTTCTCCCTGATGACAGTTTTCAAAATGCTGTCTAGAACTATCTAATGCCATGCCTCCTGAGACTGCCTTCCCTGGATTAGTTCATGTATATTCAAGATTCACATTAATCATTATTTTATGCTTCAATCACTAAAATGTATGAGAACACATGAAAAGCATGATGGGCTGAGAACAAATGAGAGGTTTATTTTCTTCTTTTTCAGTCAAATGCTGGCCTCTGGATTGAAACCCTAACTCATCTTTTCTACATCAATCAACATTTTATTTTGAGGCAGTGACAGTTTTATGAATACTTTCTAAAAACATTCTGAAAGTAATATAATGTACAATTTGGGAGGGGGAATCACTCCACTACACTGACAAATCTATCATTTTCCATCTGTATTTCTTTTCCCTTTTTGTAACATGCATGCTATTTCATGTTTAGTTATAATCATAGTGAACATATGGTCATGAATTCTGCTTCTTTAACTGACAATGACATAAGAATTATTATAGTATCTCTAACCTTGGTTTTTAAGACTTCAAATTGGTCCAAATGGGAATAACAAATTTTTAAAGCATTTTCCCACTATTACATATTTAAAATTTACTTCTAATCTTTTTGCTACTGCTAATAACAGTGTGAAAAAAACATATTTGTGCTTTTTAAAAAAATTGGACTATTTCCTCATGCTTCATTCCTAGAAATAAGGTATTACTATACCTATGCCTCTTTTTATATGTTGAATAACTGCTTTCAAATAGACCTTTATTACATTTTTAGAGGGAAATATGACTATATCTCTTAATTTTTTAGTGATCATATCCATTGGCCTAGAAAATCTACTTCTAAAATATAACATACAGAAATAGTTTCAAGGATTAACAGAGATTTATACATACATATGTTTGCTGCAGTACTATCCACAATAATACAATATTACAAAAATGTCAAATATTAATCCACAGGGGATTGGAGAGATAAATTTGTAGTATATCCTTATGATGGAATAATAGAAGTATTAATATAATACAATGTCCAAGTGAAAAAAGTTAGTTACAGAAATATGTATAGTACTATATCTTTTTTTGTTTAAAATGATTAATATATTTATATGTACGTTAATATCCTAATGGAAAAAGTCTAGATGAAACCTTAATAATGGTTATTTCTGAGAGCTAGAATTTCAGGAATTTCCTACCTTGTCAAATTATTTGAATTTTTGTTACAAATGTATTAATTTTATGATCATAAATAATGACAAAATATAAAACACAAAAGAGGAGGTGATATCAATTTCAATGTTAACACCAATGTACGAGTGCTCTAATTTTATAACACCAGGATTTCTCAATCCAGCATTATTGATATTTGGGGCCAGATAATTATTTGTTGGATGGTGGGTGCTGTCCTGTGTAGGATATTTAGCAGTATCCAACATAAAGTAGACTATTTCTATCTAACATACTTTAAAGGGCGAATGAAAGATGATAATAGACATATTACTGAGCACTCCAGCTAGTTACTTCTCCCAGCCAGCAACACAACTGGTTTCCCTTCGGGTTTTGGGCAGAAACTTATTTGCTCAGCTCCATTAAGACACCTACACTGCTAACAATGTCCTGATATGATATTCTCTAGATATACAGTCCTCCTCCACCAGAGTTCCACCAGACCATGTAATGAGTTAACTTATCTTCTATGAATCTAGAATAGTACTAGCTATGTACCATCTTTAAAAGAGAACTGAGAAAAGAAACCACTCGAATCATTCTCTATAAGGCTTATATTCCCTCACAGAACCCTGTTTGAGAAAGGCTATAATAGAAGGAGGATTGTGGCCCTTTGTGAGTTATTTTCTCCCTTAATACTATTCAACTGTTCGTTCTCAAATTTGCAAGAAATAAGTTACTTTACTAATGGGAAAAGTAAGGTACAGGGCACATCAGTTTAAGACAGGACCAGAACAGAGATTTTTCTGACTCTTCATCCAACAGACAATGAAGAAGGAATACTTATTAGTAAGATGATTAAGTAGCAGAATAATTACCTAAGATGAGGAATCCATGCTAAAAGTAACTGCCTGTACCTTATTCTTTTCATCTAGTGATCTTACATGCTCCTATATACTGAAAGCTTCAACAATCTTTGTAGCTTCATTAATTTTTATAACACCTAAGTTACAACCACACTATTCATTTCTTCCTCCCTTCAAATAATATAAAACTTTTACTTTGCATCTATTGTCATTGAAGGTACATATGTCTGTATCAACATTTGTTCTAGCCTTTAGGCTTTATTTCTTAAATTTACATTAGCTATAGACAGCTGCAAAATGTCTGGCAATGAATATGTCAGAGGGGGTGGAATTTACATAAATCACATTCACCAAAAAGAATTGGATCTTTTGCATATCTTTACACACAATATTTAAGGGATCAGTGTTACCTTTCAGAAAGGATAATTTTCCACTTTGCAGTAAGGCAATGGGGCCACTCGAGCTATGCAAACCAGTTACTGGTTACTCTTTTATAGTTAATAAAGTGTCAGTTACTGGTTACTCTTTTATAGTTAATAAAGTGTAAATTAAGGAGAAAAATAAAGAGAAAATGTGAGCTTTTACTTTTCTCTCATAGAAAGTTCTCGTATAGGGTAAAGGCAAATGTCTGTAAGATTAGATATTTGCTTAGTAGGAGTGGGTTGGCAGGTTTGAATTCCTCAGAGGTTGAGATGCCTTCTTTCACCTGCAAACACCTTCTAATAATATGTATAGTAATTTCTATAATTATATTCAAATATTGCTCATTTCAATAATTGTCTTTAAAAAAGAGTATTATTTAACACTTCAAAAATTTAAAACGTGTTTCTGAAATGATTGTATTAAATAAGAGAAATTTTTTTAAAAACCACAATGAGAAATTTCTCAATAATCAAATTAGCAAAAATACAAAAGTCTTACAAATAGTCTGCTGGTGAAGTTACAAGGACACAGGCACTCCCATAATTTAGCACTTAAAGTGCAAAATGGCATAATCCCTTTGGTGGGCAATTTAGCATTGTCTAACAAAATTTCAAATGTATTTACCCCTTAACCCACTAATCTTACTTCTGGAAATTTATCTAACTAATATACCTATGCATATATAAAACAGGTAAGTTCAAGTTTAATCACTGCAGCATTATTTGGATAGCAAAGAACTGAAAACACTTTATGTTTCCACCATTAGGAGACTGATAAAATAAACTATAGTTTAATTCACAGTACAGTACATAGAACACTATATGCTCAAAACAAAGAATGAGAAAACTGTTTTGATATGGAAAGATTCCTAGAATACAATTATGTAAGAGAAAGCTAGGTTTGGACATATATAGCATGCTACTTTTAAAATAAGAAATAAGGGGCAAATAAGAATATTTATTCATATGTGTGCTTGCATTTGAATAAATAAATACTAGGATACTCAGGTAATTGATAAAAATGGTAACCCAGAAGGGGCTAGGGGGACAGGTGGATGAGGACAAGAGTAAAAAAATTTCAGTATTTACCTTTCTACATAGTTTTGATTTTTAAATTATGTGAACACATTATCTATCTCAAAAATTTACTTTAATTCAAAAACTAAAAATTTCATGTTACAATAAAACAGAATATAAAATTATATATATGTATATATATAAAATCACAACTATGTAAAAATATCATGCATAGGAAAAAGAATAAACAGGAAATGTCCTAGAATATCTATATAATAAAAGCCTAAGCAACTGTTACAGCAGAACGACCAAAATGACCGGTCGCTATGATGTGCACTGACCACCAGGGGCAGACGCTCAATGCAGGAGCTGCCCCTTGGTGGTCAGTGCACTACCACAGGGGGAGCGCCGCTCAGCCAGAAGCCAGGCTCATGGCTGGTGAGCACAGCAGTGGTGGCGGGAACCTCTCCTGCTTACACGGCAGCGCTAAGGAGCAGTGCCGAGTGGTAAGAAGCAGCGAGCAGGCAGGCGGTAAGGAGTGAGGGGTCCTGGACTGCGAGAGGGCACAGGCCGGGCAGAGGGACCCCCCACCCCCTGTGCACATATTTCATGCACTGGACCTCTAGTTTACAATAACTGTCTTTAGGTGTTAAGAGTACATATTTTCTTCTTTCTTTTTTCATCCCTGCATTTTCCATGTTATCTATAAGCATGCATTTTTTCAAAAGGGAAATAATGCCTCAGTTTTTTCAAATGTTTCCATTCATAATGCACTTCATTCAATAAGTGACTTTTGGTTCCTAGTACCCTAACATTCAATATATGGAATATAATAAGAAACAAACACTTACGAAGATAGCACTATGGCAACAGCATCATTGAGAACACTTTCACCAAAAAGAAGTGCATAAAGTTCAACATCAACTTGAAGCTCGTGGAATATGGCAAGAACAGTCACTAGCAAGTAGAAAGAGTCAGAGTAATATTTAGACATCATAAATATAACATATTCCCCTCCGTAGATTATTATAATTGTTATTTAGAAATTCATTTCTTTGTCTTAGAATTCAACTTAAACATTCTCTTACCATATTAAAGATTCAGTAGTTTTATGTCAATATTTTTCTTTTCCCTAAATGTATACTTGCACAATCTCCTTTCTCTCTCTTACAAACAGCTGAAAATAACCTTGGAAGACTGAGTTGGACTACATTCTTCGTGTGAATGCTAATATTCTTGTCCTGTACATTTATTTTCCATAAGGAATGTATTCAAAATTTCTTACCGACCAGGTGATCATTAATCTTTGAAGAAGAATATTATGAAAAGCATTTCTGCTGCAAACTTCATTTCTTCCTTGGAGCCTTACAACTCACTTCTATTTGACTTGCAAATTTCAAGCACACTGATTTAGCAAAGATAGTAGGAAATGAAAACACAAGCTTGCTTTTTAAAAAACATGCTTTTATTCGTTTTTAGAGAGAGGGGAAAGGAGAGGGAGGTATAGAAACATCGATGAGAGAGAAACATCAACATCAATAGGCTGCCTCTTGCATGCCCCCTGCTGGGGATTGATCCGGCAATCTGGGTATGTGCCCTGACCAGGAATTGAACCAGCAACCTTCTGGTACATAGGTTGACACTCAACCACTGAGCCACACTGGCAGGACAAGTTTGCTTTTTGACCAGAATTATAGCTGCTTTATTTAACTTAATAAGAAGCCAACTATCATGCTATTATAGCTTGAGAAGGAAAAAACACACACTTCTTTTATATGAGAATTCTTAGAAAATCTGATGAGACTGAAGTTGTGTTATAACTGCTGAGTCACATACAGCTCATTCACTAAATAAACCCAAACAGGTGTATATGCCTTTATAATTCAGACTAACTATAACTGCCCAATTTTATATAAGGAAAAGATTTTTGCTTGGGCCATTCAGAACAAAACCATAAGGTTGAAGCAATGTAGCCAGTTCTATTGACTTAAATTCCTCATAGGCTTTAAAAAGTGGAGGACCTTGCTTCTAGTGATGACACAGAAAACAGAGAACACTGGCTCCTTGCAAAAACCATGCTATCTTCACATTGATAATGGAAGCAGTTTCAAATACTGTAATGAGGGGGCAGTCTTGATGGTCTTTAAGGAAGCAACTTGATTTTCAGTTTTAAAAATGCTAAGCTACATAAATACATCTCTAAAATGTCTTCTTATCTTTTAAAATAATCTCTTATAGAATGTAAAACATTTCCTTATTTCCTAGTCATCAAGGTTAACACAGAATTCAGAGATAACCTCAGGATTCTACCTTTAATTGTGCTAGATGACAATAGAAGAAGGTGATTAATGTTCAGGATCAAAAGGTATAACAGAACAAACCTCTACCGAGCTTCTAAAGTCTACTATAAGAAAACTTGCTTCCTCAGTTCAAAAACTGCAACCTAGCCCTGACCAGTATGACTCAGTTGGTTGCATCCTCCCATGTACCCAGAGGTGGCCAGTTAGATTGCCAGTCAGGGCACATGCCTGGTTTCAGGTTCTATCCCCAGTAGGGAGAGTGCAGGAGGCAGCCAACTGATGGTTCGCTCTCATCAGTCTCTCTCCCTCTCCCTCTCTCTCAAATCAATAAAAACATATTAAAAATACTGCAACCTATGTTTCTATCCCTACCTCTTCAGCCTACATATCCTTTAACTGCCTAATTTGTAGCTGTTAAGCCCACCAATACTATATTCGGAAAACTATAACCTAACGCAGTACAATTAAAGTCACTCTTCAGCTGTGCTAATATCAAGACTATTTTATAATCATAAAGCCAATTTTATAAAAACAATTCTTTAATGTATATTAAAGCCCACCAATGACCCAAAATCACACTTGTATTAGCACAACTGTCTTCATACAATCATGTAAAAACTTCTTTTCTTACTCTTACATGCAATAGCTGAATATAAATATAAGATTTTTAGGGAACTGCTTTTCTAGAAGCTTGAAAGGAAGTATATAATTATTACCCATTTTTATTAATCTAGTTCATCTCCCATACCTAATCACTAGGAATAGAGACCAACCTAGAATTCTGAAAAAAATACCTTATAGTCTGTGTCCAAACAGCATCAGATTGTGTGGACCAGTAACAAACAAATGTAATAAAGTAAACGAAAAAAATGTGTTCTTAAGCCAAAAGGAACCATGAATTTTATTTTTCCCTTCCATAACTGGAAAGTACAGTACTATGGGAAGTACCTAATCATGAATTCTGCACCTCAAAGGAAGAATTGCCCACAAATGTTTGCTAGCAAAACACTGTTCCTTAAGTACTTAATCTCCTCTCATGTAAAACATACCTGGATCAGTTGCTGATACAATGGCACCAAACAGCAGGCAATCTGTAAAGTAAAAATCTCCCGCAAGTTGTCCAGTTACTTTCATCAGTGTTACACAGCCATACATTATTGACCTGTTCAATAAACATATTTCTACTTTAGAAAAAAAAACATCAACTGTTAATGAAGTTAGTATATAGTAAGAATAAGAAGATGGGTCCACTGTAGTACTTTGTAACTAATCCCAAATTTAATTAATGTCATTTAAATAGGGTAATGCCCTGGCCTTAAGGAAAATTCAAATGATTTATCTATGTGAACACATTTTACTGAAAAAGTCCTTAGACTCATTCAGAAATACAATACTGCATAAACCAAATATGCATTATTTTAAAATTATAATTTGAAAGCTAAAACATGTTTTAAGCTGCAAGTACTTACCCAATTACGAAACAAGAAATTGCTGTTCCAAGAAAAGCATATGCTAGAATAGACCCAAGGTTTCGAAAGAAATGTCTCTGACAAAAGAAAAGATTACACTGTGTTAGAATACTTACCAAAAAAGGTTTTCTATTCTAATGTGCTAATATTAAATGCATTATTCATTAAAGGAAATAAGAGAACTAATATTTATACAGGCATAAATTTCAGCATTTATAAAGGAGAAGGAGAAGAGAAGGGAGGGAATGTTGGGAAGAACTGTCTGTTTCTGAAGAGTCAAAGATGATAAAGCCCATGGAGTTTAACATTGTTGTAAGTACATGAAATACAAAAGCACTTACTCTTTTCAGACTATATCCTGCATAAAATATGATAGGAGGAAGTAATATGTTGAAAAATACTTCCGGGTCAAAAGTAACCTGTTAAAATAAAGAGTTCTTTTAGCAGAATTCCCTTATAGCACTTATATTATATTATCACACTATCAAAAGGAAAAAAAAAGAAATGTTAAACTGGTGAAAGGCAAGAATTTTAGTGTGGTAACCAAAAATATTTCATATAGGATATATGTTGTTTCATTTCTCAACCAAATGACAAGGACATAGATTTGGAACAACCAGTTAAGCCAGATCTGTGAAAATGTGCTGAAATACTATATTAAAAACCTTTAAATAGGAGAAAGCATGAGAAAATAGGAGGAAGTATATTTGTTTTAAATGAGACCCAAAACTGGTAACATGAAATATGGGGGTACAGCATTATGTTTGGCAAGAGGAAACCAACTTCTTTATGCCTAGGTAATATCTCTAAAGGTATATAACATAATATTATGGTAAAAAAGTTTCTGCACAACTCATTTCTAATCCTGACAGTCCATTTCTTTTAATACTTATTCCCTAGAATAATACAGATGCCCCCTTCTGTTCATAAGGCTCTAGTAGGATTTGATATGAACACAAAGCATCTACACACATACCCATGCTACAAGTTCGTTTACTAGAACTTTTAAGGAACTGGAATTTTCCACAGGTAGAAAGAACTCTTGCTGCAAAATAAACTTGAAGTTCATATGAAATTTTAAAAAGCATTCAAGATGGTCAGGAACACAATCAAGTAGTTATAAAAGCCAAGTCCTGCCAATGTAGAAGATAGAAATGGAGGCAAATGGCCAAGAGTGGGTGGAAACAAAGAGACCCTGAGAAGCTTCAGGAATAGAAACTATGAGGTTAACAGGAGAAAGCAGCTTGAAGAATGTCTGGGAGCCAGTGAGACTGCAACCCAACCTCCTACATAAGGCTCTATGTACAGCCTGGTACAATAACTGACACTCAGACTGAAGCCTCTGAAGTTGTGCCAGATTATGAATCAAAGAAAGATTAAATTGTCCTCAGTATAGAATACCATCAAGGCAAGAAAGAATTCAAAGAGATATTAATAGAATATTTTATGTATTATCAACTCAATGTGCTGGAGTACTATAAACTCTAAGGACTATCTGCAAATTGAAAGAAACATTTATAAATTCTGCTTAGCTCAATACTGGTTACCATTTATTACAATTGCAAACATCAGAGTGAAAAAAAAGGTTTATAGTACTTAACCTCAATCATAAAATGAAATGTACAGACATGTTCATTACTCTGCATTACATTACGTTCCTTGAGATTTTACTCCATTTTAAAAGGCTAATTATTTTAAATATCATTTAAAATTTCATTATTTTTCTCCTGAATCACTTTGCTCCTAATTATCCACTTTTTAAAAAAATCAAAATTTCCTTTTAATTAAGAACTTACCTTTCTAAGCATGTCATTATCTTGAATGTTATTGAGTTCATGTGGACTAATTTCTCCTTTCAGCGTATACTCATAAAATTTTCCACTAACATTTACCAATAAGGTAGTTGGGCTTGACTGCACTTCACAGCTCAGGGTCACGTTATTTATATCACTTGGAACATGAATTCCATATCGAAGCACAAGGCCCACAAGAAGACCTAGAAATTAAAAACAAAAACAAAAAAAACACACAACAATATTAGCTCTTCTTTCAGACAGAGACGACTTCTTTTATACCCTACACACATCTTTAAATTGAAAACAGAAAATATTTTGATAGTCCCATACAGTTCAGAACCAATTTTTAGACAGAATACAATTACATTTTAAAGTATTACTAAATTCACAAAGCTAAGAGTCCAATATTCATGCAATCCAGTGAGACAGAAGGCAAAAACATTCCCTAGGGTAACAACACATATCATTGCATTTCTAGATCAAGATATGAAGAAGTGATTAGGAAGGTAACAAAATGAGAAAATAGCTTCAAACCATCTGTACACAGAATATGCTCCAAAGTATCTCAACCTGACAGTGCAATCATGTTAGAAATGTGTTTACCACCTCCATCCATCGATTCACAGGACTGCTAAACACACACATATCTCAAGTTACTCCTAAAGCACGTGGCTGGCCAAATAATACACATTTAACGAATTAGAAAATCAATAATATTTGTAGATTGATTGAGTTCCCCTACTATTAAAAGATCAGATTTTAATTTTAAAATACATACTTCAGCCCTAATTGGTTTGGCTCAGTGGATAGAGCGTCGGCCTGCGGACTGAAGGGTCCCAGGTTCGATTCTGATCAAGGGCATATACCTTGGTTGTGGGCACATCTCCAGTAGGGAGTGTGCAGGAGGCAGCTGAATTGATGTTTCTCTCTCATCAATGTTTCTAACTCTCTATCCCTCTCCCTTCCTATCTGTAAAAAATCAATAAAATATATTTTAAAAATACACACTTCAAAATCAAAACATGGAATAGAAGTCCTGAATCTGGCACTATGATATTAACATATTGCTAGAATTTTACCTGGTTCATCATATTGTTATTTAAATATGTACAATGTTCTAGGTACTATAAAGCTATATTGACCAAATCCCATATAATAAAAGGCTAATATGTAAATAGACTGAATGGCAGAACAACTGAACAACGGAACACCTGGTCAATATGACATGCGCTGATCACCAGGGGGCACTCACGGAACATGGCTGGCGTTGGCTGTGGCGGGATGGTGGAGCAAGTGAGCGGGGGCACCAGAACAAGGTGGGGCGATGGTCGCTGTCATCAGGGCGAGTCTCTGGTGGTTACTGAAAATTCTTTGTTCCTGTGTGCCAGGGTCCTACCTGGCACTCGCACCTGCTGCCGGTGCTGGCCCCGCTCACACTCACTGCCAGCACCGGAGCCACCACTCACACTCACTGCCGGCACAGGCCCCATCCCCGCTCACACCCACAGCCAGAGCCGCCGCTTGCACTTGCTGCCGTCAGCAGGTTCGAATGGCGGCTGCTGGGCCCGATCGCCCCTAAGGGCTTCTCCACCTCCCCCTGCTCCTGAGGGGCGATTGGGGCAGCAGCTGCTGCTTGCACCGGCTGATGGTGCCGGCCCCAATCCGCATGGTCAGTGGGTGTGAGTGGGGTTGGCACCGCCAGCGCGTGGGAACATAGGCGGGAGTAGAGTCGCTGGCAGACAGGGGACCAGGGACCATGGTGGGAGGGGCCAGGTGGGGGCACAGAGGATGGGCCAAGACTCGCCCCTGTACCCACCACAACCTTGTGGCCCACAGTTGTTTAATACCAGGTGCACGAATTCATGCACTGGGCCCCTAGTTGTTTAATAACAGCTTTATTGAGCTATAATTCACAAACCATAAAGTTTACCCTTTTAACTTTGGTGGCTTTTAGTATATTCACAAAGTTGTACAGACAGTCCTCGGGTTATGTCGGACTCGCGTACGTCGTTTCATGGTTACATTGCCATCTCCCATTTATTTATAAAAAAAACAGTTCCATCATTTTGACGTATGTACATATGTGCTTTATGTTTTTTATTATTTATTTACCACAAGTAAAGGTCAGGAATTGTTATCTTTCTTTTAAATTTTTTTTACGGTTTCACTTCATTACTGCTGTGTATGTGCTCTATGTGAGTGACATAGGTGCTTATGTAGGTGGGTTCCGACTTACGGCGAAAATCACGTTACACTGCGCCATAGGAATGGATCTCTGACGTAACCCGAGGACTGCCTGTATGTTGATCACTACTATCTAATTTTTTAAAAAAATTTCCATCACTCCAAAAAGAAACCCCATACCTATTAGCAGTCACTCTCCATTTCCCCTACCCCAACTCCCAGCCCCTGGAAACCACTAATCTATTTTCTCTACATATAGATTTGCCTATTCTGAACATTTCAGATAAATAGAATCCTATAATATGTGACCTTCTTTCACTTAGCATAATGTTTTCAAGGTTTATCCACATTGTAGCATGAATCAGAACTTAATTCCCTTTTATGGTCAAATAATATTACATTACATAGATATATCTCAACTGAAAATTAAACTTCTAGAACTTTCTTTAACTCCAAAATTCACAGTATATCCCTATTAGTTACATTTTACCTTCTTATCTCATTTCACTCTAACCAGCCAGTCATTCTTTTAATATATGTGAATGGAGTGCTAGCCTAAGTAGGCCCCCAGGGTTCAGAGATGAAAACAAGATCTTTCCTCCAATTATCTCTAAGTCCAGTTAGCAAAATAAAACAGACTGAATAAACAATTATATATATACTAGAGGCCCGATGCACAAAGATTCGTGCAAGAATAGGCCTTCCTTCCCCTGGCTGCCGGCACCGGCGTCCCTCCGGCACCCGGGACCCAGGCGAAGATTCATGCAAGAATAGGCCTTACTTCCCCTGGCTGCTGGCACCTGCTTCCCTCTGGCACCCGGGACCCAGGCCTTCACTCTGGCCACCACCTTCCACCTTCCCTCCAGGCTGGAGCTGCCTCCTGCCTGCTTAGGCAGACTCCGTGGACACCGCCCAGAGGCCGGCCCTCGGCAGCTGGCCAGGGCTTGCGGGAGGCTTGGCTTCCTTCATCGCTGGGGTGACAAAGGAAGCCAAGTGTCCTGACCGAAGGAAGGCAAGCGTCCTGCCCGCTCCGGCCGACTCCGTGGCTCTGGCCGGCGCTGCCATCTTTGTGGCTATGGGTGCCACCATCTTTGTCGTGGAGTGATGGTTAATTTGCATATTACCCTTTTATTAGTGTGTGTGTGTGTGTGTAGAAAAGAAGTATATATAATCAAAGAAGAAAAGAGGTACCTAACCAAGTAAGAGGGAGTGGGACATTAGGAAAGTTTTTCCAGAGGAATCACCGAAGCAGGTAACAAAGTAAAAGAAAGGTTTTCCAGGTAGGCAGAACAGAAATATATCCTGTCAAGAAGAGTTAGAGAATACAGACCATTCAGGGAATCACATGCCGTTCACTATGGCTGGGATATAAAGTGACAAGAGTTGAGGTGCTAAAGATCAGCAGAAGGTGAATCATAAAAGACATTGCATATTGAAGAAGGGAGTTTAGACTTTATCCCAAAATCAAAAGGAAGTCATAGAAGGGTTATAAGCAGGGACTTGACATCAGATTTCTATTTTAGAAAGACTGGTCTAGACTACAGAGGGTCAAAAAGGTCAGACAAAAGGCCACTGAAGTCATTCAGGCACTAAGAGTTTAGGGCCTAATATAAGAGAGTAGAGACAGGGTGATTTTTATAAGACATTATCTTTCAGAATGATTTGGTAACCAAGCAGACTGGGAGGAAAAAGGGTGATGAAAGACTAAGCAGCCTAAACTAACCTGGCAACTAAGTTGGTAAGCTGTTCTGAGCAACCAGGTGGATAGCATGGCCATTCAGTGACACAGGTAACAGATTTACAAGGAGAAATGCACAGTTCAGTATTGGACATGTTGAGTTTGATGTACCTGTGACACATGCACAGCTGAATATGTGGGATCTGGAGCTCAAGGAAGGGGGATTGGTCTCTCAGCTGGAGATGCACACTTGTCAGTGATAAGATGATTGAGTCAGGTGCAGAGGAAATTACCTGGGGAGCAAATAAAATGGGAAGAGGACTATGGATATAGGGCTGGAGTTTTAACCCAAGATTTAATAGCTAACATAAAAATGCTGGTAGAGGAGGAGGAGCTGATGAAAGAATCTAAGAAGGGAAAGCCACAGGAGTAGGAAGAAAAGAGAAGGAAGTGAGAAACTGCAAATGCTGCAGCAAAGTAAAAAAAAAAAAGACAGGCATTAAAGAGTCCATTGGGATTGGCAACAGGAAGGTCATAGGTGACCCTGGTAAGAGCAGTTTCAGTGTGGTAGTAGGGGCAGAGGCCAGCCAGCGTGGGAAGTGATGAGGCAGAAATAGCAGGTATAAGAGCAGTAGTTGGTCAGGAAGGGGGAGGGACTGGGAATGAGGGATCCTTCAGGTTTTTTTTTTAAGTGAGAAGCAATGATTAAATGGTGAACAGTACGACATCAACTTTTTTTTTAATCCTCACCCAAGGACATAGTACTTAGAGAGAAGAGGGGGAAAGAGAAACATCGATGCAAGAGATTGATCAGCTACCTTCCCTATGTGCCCCGAATGGGAATTGAACCCGCAACCCAGGTATACACCCTGACCAGGAATCGAACCAACAACCTTTCAGTGCACAGGACGACCAACTGAGCAACTCTGGCTGGGCTTAAAAAAAGTTTTAACAGCCGTAGCCGGTTTGGCTCAGTGGATGGAGCGTCGGCCTGCGGACTGAAGGGTCCCGGGTTCGATTCCGGTCAAGGGCATGTACCTTGGTTGCAGGCACATCCCCAGTGGGGGATGTGCAGGAGGCAGCTGGTCGATGTTTCTCTCTCATCGATGTTTCTGACTCTCTCTCTCTCCCTTCCTCTCTGTAAAAAATCAATAAAATATTTAAAAAAAAAGTTTTAACAAAGGTTCAGATTTAAAATAAATGAACAAGCCCTAGCCGGTTTGGCTCAGTGGATACAGCGTTGGCCTGAGGACCAAAGGGTTCCAGGTTCGATTCCGGTCAAGGGCACGTACCTTGGTTGCAGGCTCCTCCTGGGCCTAGGCTCTAGTCCAGTGATGGCGAACCTATGACACACGTGTCAGAGGTGACACGCGAACTCATTTTTTTGGTTGATTTTTCTTTGTTAAATGGCATTTAAATATATAAAATAAATATCAAAAATATAAATCTTTGTTTTACTATGGTTGCAAATATCAAAAAATTTCTATATGTGACACGGCACCAGTGTTAAGTTAGGGTTTTTCAAAATGCTGACACGCCGAGCTCAAAAGGTTCGCCATCACTGCTCTACTCAGAAGCAACCAATCAATGTGTTTCTCTCACATAGATGTTTCTCTCTGTCTTTCCTTCTCTCTTCCACTCTCCCTATAAATCAATGGAAAAATATCCTCGGGTGAGGATAAAATAAAATAAAATAAAATAAAATAACGATACACTTTGAAAATATCTCACCTACAGAAAACAAAATTAAAAAGTGACAAATGGGTATCACCTGTGTTTGATAAACAACTTGGGCGAGGAAAGATCCAGTCAATTCTGTCTATATGATATAGTAATAGCTCTTTCCTCTGCTATCTCACAAGAGCTCTTAAGAGGCTCAGTTAAAGTTTTCCCTTTATACATGTGTAGAAATCACAGCTACAGTACTACAAACACTAATAACAGCAGCATAAATTCTTTCCAAGTCCCCAAGCCTGACTCTGTAAGGAAAAGTACCCAATGCTGAAATGTCACTGGGTGCCCTGAGGAAGACTCAGCACTTGGACAAATTTGAGACATACACCTTGGCAGTTAAAACATCAGCAAGGAGAATAATTACTCAGGTTGGAAAAACTCAAGATCCTTTTCTTACAGCATCAGACATCTGAAAAATTGAAATTTATTTGAATAAAGTTGAAAGATCAAGTTAATTTGGGTTCTGTGAAAGGTCAAATCCTAATCATGGAGTTAAAGCAATTCTCAGTAAAGAGAACCTACACAACAAGAGTGCTTTGTTAAGGGGACAAGGCAGAAACCTCTAGCCTCCTACACAGGCAGAGGCGCAAAAATTATTGATATCATGAAATTTTAAATGAACACTAACAGGCAAAAAAGAGCACAACCCTGAAGAGATATATTTCACAAAACAGAGAGGTCCCACTCCTCTTACATATTTCTGACCCTCTTAATGCTAGAAACCCTCTAACAGTTAACGAACCCAGTATCACCCAAAGCCCCACCATTGGTTTTCTAATTGATTTCAACCCATTCTTCCAAGTTATCACACTATAAGCCTCTGATAGTAAAAAATATGCAAGGAACATCACTGGGGTATTAGGTGTGATCAAAATTGATAAAATTTCCACATATTAAAAAGTATATGTGTGTGTGTGTGTGTGTACACACA
>NW_005357691.1:216394-221449 GCF_000412655.1 Myotis brandtii | reverse complement strand
TGAAGAATGCTTAGGTTCTATCTTAAAAGCTCAATGAATTTCCAGATAGGCAAAAAATCAATTCTTTTGTTCACTTTTGGTTAGTTTTACATGTTTTTATTCATCTGCTTGTGTCCTACAAATCCTCCAACCTTTATCCTCCTTCTCAAGTCCTCAATCTCACTGCCTGTTTCTGAGAAGCTGGAGGCCATTTGATATAAGCTGTCTCAATTCCAAGCCTCTCCATCTCAATATGAGCTAATTTCTCATGAGCTTCCCTCTCAGGAATAATCAACCTCTTTTCCAAGAAAATCCTTTCACCTGGGACCTTGAGCCAATCCCATCCCAATTGTCACTGCATATATCAGTTGATCTTCATAACCTTATGAAATAGATACTATTATAAATCCCTCACTCATTATTTCCTCATCTAAAATGGGGATAAATGACTTGCCCAAAATTATCTGGCATTAAGTAACAAAGACAGAACTGAAATCTGGGTTTTCCCTTTTCAAAGATATAATTTTCTAATCATCTCGCTCTCACATCAATACTAACTTCTCCAGTGGTTTAGATCTCCATTCTCTCAAAGCCCTCCCTCACAATCCACCTCCAAAATCCCTACAAATTTCAGTATTATCCCCCTACATATTTCATCTCGTGAAATTTAGTAAAGTATGGTATAGGAGTAAAAGCATAAGTTTGTAATCATATAGATGTATAAATTCTGGCTCCATCAAGTTCTAGTCTGTAACCTTAGGGTAAATAATTTCTCAGTGAACCTGTTTCACCAAATGTAGTTGATCATAATACTAATTTGTTTTGTCTTCACAGTTAAGTTTTATTGTTTTAACATAAGGCAATGTGGCTAAGGGCTAAGAGAAAGGCTTCTGAGCCAGAGTGACGGAGCTTGAATCCTGGCTCAATACTTACAAGTTATTTGATTTCAAGCAGGTCATATATTCATTCCATGCTCCAATTTCCTCATCTGTAAAATGGGGAAGATAATAGTACCAACCTCACAGGGTTGTTATGAGCTTTAAATGAAGTGATACTTATATATAGAGTGCCTAGCAGTGTCTAACATATTGTACTGCTCAATAATCATTACCTATTAAGTCACTAGGTTGTAAGTGCTTTGTGGGCAGGGGTGACTCACATCTATATTTCCCATAACTCATACATCAAAGGCACTTAATATTTATTAATGAATCACATTAATTGAGCACAGGCAAAGTAAATATTTTGTCGTTGTCTTGCTTTTTATACCATCTGTAAGCACACTGCAGTGAGTGATCGTTTTTCAGACTTAATTGACTACCCTGACAATTTTTACTACTGGCGACTCACTTTTAAGCTCCTTAAGCAAACTAGCCCAATGAACAAAACACTTGGATGCTTTGACATTGTAGAAACTGACCACATTGACAATTAAATAAGTTTTTAAATCTTGCTTCTCAAAAACATAAAGGAGAGGCTTATTTTAAAAAGCATTTCCCCAGGACTTAGGTAGCTAAACAGACATCACAGAAATAAAATCATCAGTGGACTGAATTTTAGAGATCTGGACATTCCCAGAGTAAGAAGCCTTTTCACCTGGAAGTCAAATTGAAAATGAAAGGTCTTAAAATCATATATTACCATAATAGCCAGGATGGTATAAGAGTCGTAAGAAAAGGTAAATGGCAGGCAGTAATTAGGATTAGAAAACCTCAATTTCCATGGCATTGAAACTACTTTGGCTCAATCTTATCTATTCTCAAACTGGACTTGGAAATTAGTCAGGAGGTTGTTCCTCCACGATACCCACAGCCCATAGTAAGAAAATGGGACAGCTAAAGAATGCCAAGCCCTACAGGAATGGTTCAGTGGTTGAGTGTTGACCTATGAACCAGGTCAGGGTTCAATTCCAATTCCGGGTGGTCAGGGCACATGCCCGGGTTTCAGGCTTGATCCCCAGTAGGGGGAGTGCAGGAGGCAACCAATCACTAATTCTCTCTTATCATTGATGTTTCTCTCTCTCCTTCCCCCTTCCTCTCTGAAACCAAGAAAATATTTTTTTCTTAAAAAGAATGCCAATTTGTGGCAAATCAACCACTTTCCCACTTTATATTCCACAAGAGATACCCTTGTTTTTCCTTCACAAAATACTAACACTCAGGTGCCCCATTCTTTTTTATTAACTTAGAAATTAGAAACATCAGGAAATGCAATTAGTAATCCCACTTTTTTTACTTCAGCCCAAGAAGTAGATGAGGATAATTATATCAAAGAGCAAATATATTCAAGGCAATTCTAAGTCTCTATTTGATTTTTTTTAAAAAATACTGTTGTGGCTCAGTGGTTGAGCGTTGACCTATGAACCAGGAGGTTGCGGTTTGATTTCCAATCAGGACATACGTCTGGTTTGCAGGCTGGATCCCCAGTGTGGAGCGTGCTGGAGGCAGCCAGTCGTTGATTCTCTCTCATCATTGATGTTTCTATCTCTCCCTCCCTCTTCCTCTCTAAAATCAATAAAAATATATTTTAAAAATATCGTTTGCCTCTTAATTTATAAGACTGAGCAATTAAAAGAACAGTTCTGAGCCTAACCTAAAAAATGCAATTATAACAGCAATAATAATAGTATCATAGCTATAATTTATTGAGTACTTACTTAAGAGTCAGGTACTAGGTTAAAAACCATTTCTTCCTCACAATAATTCTACTATCGTTGTTCCCAATTTATAGATGACAGTGTAAGAGCGTAAGGGACTTGCCTAAGATCACACAGAACTATTGGAGCAGTGAGACAGGAACCCAGGTCTGATTCTAAAGCAGGGGCTGGCAAACTACAGGACCAACCCAAGAGCTAAGAATGTTCTTAAAGGTGAAAAAGAAGGAGGAGGAGGAGGAGGTAGTGGGAGAGGAGGAGGAGGAGGAGAAGAAGAAAATGCAAGAGACACAGAGACCTATGTGAAGCACAAAGTTGACAATACTATCTGGACCTTTACAGAAAAAAAATTACAGATGTCTGGTCTAAAGCCTTGTACCTTTAACCACTATGTCACACTATCTCTTACTGGAAGAGATTTCTGTGATGAATTCCTTATTGTAGCACCATACTACTCATTTGGCATTTAACCAAATTAAAGGTGCAATTATTTTCTTTATAAGACCTTCTACCCAAGAAGGGTAAGTTCCTTGGAGGTAGGGATCTTACATTTCTTTGTATTTTCTGTGCCTAAAATGTAGTAGGCTGATTAGCAAATGTTTGTTCAGGATAGTAAATAAAGCACACAGTGTTTTCCAGAGAAATTATATAGAGATGCACATAGCTTATCCAGCCAATTTAGCTTAAGGGGTGCTACAAATAAAATGCAAAAAATGAAAACCATCTAAGATGTCTAAAAATTAAGAATCCTAGGAAGCAGATATTTTGCATACAGGCTTAGAATTTGTATTATCTTACAAATGAAAAATAGACCTGAGTTCACACATTTTCTTGATGCACACAACTATATTTCTTTGCTTCCCTTGAGATACACACTCCAGAAGTCTGTATTTACTGGGAAAGGGTGTACGGGGGTGTATGCATAGGGAAATGTCTTTTTGTGCCAAGGCTTCTTGTACCTTTATGCAAGTCTGAGAAATGAAGTTCAACAAGCTCATCAATTTAAGCCTGTTTCAAATGAAGATGATATTCACCCATATACTGCACAGAAAGAATCATTTGTCCTCCAGAGTCTCTTTGGCCACATACACCCTCATAGGCATCTTAGCTTAAAACAGCAATATACATCTTTTCCTCTCATGAGGCCCCAGCACAGGCCAAAATGCTCTGAGCCCATGGTTTGATTTGCCCATCTCCCCTCAGGACCAAAAAATATAAATAAATAAATAAATAAATAACCTCAAGAAAAAGCACACCAAGACACAAGAACTGAAGCCATTTACTCAATGATCTGTCAATAACCTTATGCCACCAGCAAGTCATACTGCATGTGTGTGGTGTTCCTAATTACTGTTTGGCTGAACTGTCCTTATCATCGTATAGTACAACACACTGCTGGAAGATCTTTAACTCTTCCTTGTCCTCTTCTCGGTACGCCTGAATTGAAAGGGTAAACCATACGTACATGCATATCAGATTTTACAAACATTGTACAAAATGCCTAAGCCTTCTGTAGCTTCTTCAGCGTTTCGGTTTTTACTTGGGCTACAGGGTAGGAAGATCTTCAATTTCCATCACGAAAGGACAGGACATAGCAATAACTGGGTGACAGGTAAAGGTGGACTCTGGCTCCAAAACAACACCAGGTTCCAAGCAGTAGAGATATTGCTGCAGCTTCAATGTACCCTAAACAAACTGACACCCCAGAGTAAAGGATCGCTAGGATGTCTTCCCCTCCCCCAGTCCCCAAACCAACCCGAGACACCGCACCCACTCCCTTCCAGTCCTAATCCCAGGTCCCCAGCTTGGAAGGCATAGGCAAGGGGGTGCAGAAGAAAAAGGGGGTGGGGTCAGAGGGAAAAAAGATGTGGACAGGCAGAGGAAAGGGCGGTGCGAGGCAGGCAAAATGGGGTGTGAGGCTGAGGAGGAAATGGGGTGAGGCAGAGAAGGGAGCATAGCAGAAAAAAAAGGGTCGAGGGAGAGAACCTGGGGTTGGGGGAGGGGGAGAGGCAAAAAATGGAAGGCATCAGAAGAACTCAACGTAGGCCCAGCAGGACCAGGGGAGGAGAGCAAGATGCCAGCGGGCAGAGGAAGGGGGAGCCTCAGGGGCGGACATGGGGGGTGAGGCACTTGCCATAAATCATTGCCAGGCCGGTTTCGTGAAGGAAGCGGGCCCGGCGGTGCTTGAAGAGCCAGATCGTGAGAATGGTGAGGGTGAGCAGTAAGATGAAGATAAGCAGATTGGCGCTGTCCTGCCGGTGGCTCTCCTCAGCTTGCTTCTCGGACACGATCTCCTCGTCCATGGCTCTCACCGCTCCGCCAGCGCCTTCCGAAGCCCTGGCCCAGCCAAAGACGCCCAGTGCGAGAAGCAACCAGAGAGGCCTAGAGAGCCTGTGGGCCCGGGGGCCGTTGCCAATACTCCG
>NW_005357691.1:201101-216143 GCF_000412655.1 Myotis brandtii | reverse complement strand
TGCCGCTGCCGCCGCCGCCGCTGCCGCCGCCCATGCCTCACTTAAAGGGACCGCGACACTCACAGTTCCTTCTGCTGGGTCCCTTCGCCTTCTGTCCACCAGCTCCTCCCAGCACGGCACACAGACACTAAGGCGCTGCCAGGGAATGAAAGACCTTCGAATCTAGCCCATTGCCTTCTGGAAAAGAAACCTCTGCTCAGCGTAATCAAGGAGTGGCAGATTGGGCTAGGCCTGCTTTGATCCTACGCTTAGAGCTCTCAGGGGAATGGATCTTTCAAAACCCATCTCAGTAGTTCCCCAGTGTCTCTTAACAGTACAAGAAGTTGTCCCCTTGGGAGTGGCCTAAATCTCTGTAATTTAAATTGGATTCTCCTTGTTCTGTCCTCATTGAAAAACAACACTGTAGTAGTCCATAAAAGAATGAACTCAAAGGCAAGGATTATGCATGTATGTAAGTTCGATTTCTTTTCATATAAACACCTGACATAATTCATCTCTCACATTGGGAACCTATGTAGAGAAACTCATCAGTCTCACAAAGAAGATTCATTCGGTTTGTGCTCAAATTTATCCATGCTCCCAACAATCCCTTTCCTTCCCCCAAGAAATCTTTTGTGGTGTGGCCTGGTCTCTCCATCTCCTCTTGCTCCTTTTTCCTGCTATTTTTTAAAATTTAATTTTATTTATTCAATTACAGTTTACATTCAATATTATTTTGTATTACTTTCAGGTGTACAGTCATATACTTTACAAAGTGTCCCCCCCCCCCACACACACACACAATAATTCCAGTAGCTACCTGGCACCACATATTAAATTACTATTGATTATATTTTCTATACTGTACTTCACATCCCCATGATTATTTCGTAACTACCACCTGTACTTCTCAATCCCTTCATCTTTTTCATCCAGTTCCCCAACACCCCTCCCTCCTTCTGGCTTAGTATGTTCTCTATCTTTGAGTCTGTTTCTGTTTTATTTGTTCGTTTATATTGTTCTTCAGATTCCACACATAAATGAAATTATATGATATTTGTCTTTCACTGTTTGTCTTATTTCACTTGGCATAATACCTTCTAGTTCCATCAATGCTGTTCTAAATGGAAATATTTCACTATTTTATGGCCGAGTATTATTTCACTATATATACATACCACCACTTTTTTGTCATCTATTGATGGACACTAGGTTGCTTCCATAGCTTGGCTATTGCAAATAACGCTGCAATGAACATAGAGGTGCATATATTCCTCCGAATTAGTGTTTTGGGTTTCTTAGTATATATATCCAGAAGTGGAATCACTGGGTCATAAGGCAGTTCCATTTTTAATTGTTGGAGAATTCTCCATATTTTTTTTCCATAGTGGCTGCACAAATCTGCATTCCTACCAACACTGCACAAGGGTTTCATTTTCTCAACATTCTCACCAACACTTGTTTGTTGATTTATCAATGATAGCCATTTTGACAGATGTGAGGTGATATCTTATTGTGGTTTTAATTTGCATTTCTCTGATTAGTGACATGGAGAATCTTTTCATGTCTTTTGGCCATCTGCAGGTCCTCTTTGGAGAAGTGT
Source organism: Myotis brandtii (assembly GCF_000412655.1). Taxonomy (NCBI): domain Eukaryota; kingdom Metazoa; phylum Chordata; class Mammalia; order Chiroptera; family Vespertilionidae; genus Myotis; species Myotis brandtii. The sequence goes on along the minus strand of NW_005357691.1, from coordinate 214,561 downwards.
CTATTCAGGTCCTTTGCCCATTTTGTAATTGGATTGTTTGCTTTCTTGGTGTTGAGTTGTATGAGTTCTTTAAAAATTGTGGATATTGGGCCCAGCCAGCGTGGCTCAGTGGTTGAGTGTCAACATATGAACCAGGAGGTCACAGTTTGATTCCCAGTCAGGGCACATGTCTGGCTTGTGGGCTCGATCCCCAGTGTGGAGCATGCAGGAGGCAGCTGATCCATGATTCTCTCTCATCATTGATGTTTCTATCTCTCCCTCTCCCTTCCACTCTGAAATCAATAAAGATATATTTTTTAAAAAATAAATTTTAAAAATAAAAGTAATAAAAAACATATCCTCGGGTGAGGATTTAAAATAATAATAATAATAATAATAATTTAAAATTGTGGATATTGCCCTAGCTGGTTTTGCTCAGTGGATAGAGAGTCAGCCTGCGGACTGAAGGGTCCTGGGTTTGATTCCGGTCAAGGGCACATACCCGGGTTGCGGGCTAGATCCCCAGCTGGGGGCGTGCAGGAGGCAGGCTATCAATGATTCTCATCATTGATGTTTCTATCTCTCTCTCTCTTCCTCTCCCTTTCTCTCTGAGATCAATAAAAAATATATATTAAAATAATAATAAATTGTGCATATCAACCCCTTATCAGATGTATCATTGGAGAAAATTATCTCTCATTCAGTGAGTTGTCTTTTTCTTTTGTTGATGGTTTCCTTTGCTGTGCAGCATATTTTTACTTTGATGTAGTCCCATATGTTTATTTTTTCTTTTGTTTTCCTTGGCTGAGGAGATATATCAGAAAAAAAATATTACTAAGAGAAATGTCCAAAATTTTATGTCTATGTTTTCTTCTAGGAATTTTACAGTTTTGAGTCTTACAGTTAAGTCTTTAATCCATTTTAAGTTTATTCTTGTATATGGTGTAAGAAAGTGGTTTAGATTCATTGCTTTTGCATTCATCTGTCCAATATTCTCAACACCATTTATTGAATAGACTGTCTTTACCCCGTTGTATGTTCTTACCTCCTTTGTAAAGTATCAATTGGTCATACAGGCTTGGGTTTACTTCTGGGCTCTCTATTCTGTTCCATTGATCTATATGTCTGTTTTTTTTTTTAAATATTTTATTGATTTTTCACAGAGAGGAAGGGAGAGGGATAGAGAGTTAGAAACATCAATGAGAGAGAAACATTGATCAGCTGCCTCCTGCACACTCCCTACTGGGTATGTGCCCGCAACCAAGGTACATGCCCTTGGCCGGAATCGAACCCAGGACCCTTGAGTCCGCAGGCCGACGCTCTATCCACTGAGCCAAACCGGTTAGGGCTATATGTCTGTTTTTATGCCAGTACCATGCTGTTTTGATTATTATTGCCTTGTAGTATACAAGGTAGGATGGTACCTCCAACTTTGTTCTTCTTTTAAAGATTGTGGTGACTATTCAGGGTCTTTTCTGGTTCCATATAAATGTTTTGACTATTTTGTTCTAGTTCTGTGAAATAGGCCATTGGTATTTTGATAGGAATTGTATTAAATCTATAGATTGCTTTGGGTAGTATGGATATTTTAACAATGTTAATTCTTCCTATCCATGACCACAGTATGTGCATCCAGTTATTTATATCTTCTTCAATTTCTTTCTTAAGTGTCTTCAGTTTTCCAAGTATAGGTCTTTTACCTCCTTAGTTAAACTTACTCCTAGGTATTTTATTTTTTGGTGCAATTGTAGATGGGATTGTTGTCTTAGTTTCCCTTTCTGAAAGTTCATTATTGCTGTATAAAAATGCAACCAATTTCTGGATATTTATTTGTATCCTGACACTACTAAATTTATTGATCAGTTCTAATAGTGTTTTGGTGGAATCTTTAGGGTTCTCTATATACAGTAAGTATCATGCCAATAATGACAGTTTTACTTCTTCCTTTCCCATTTGGATGCCTTTTATTTCTTCGCCTTGTCTGATTGCTGTGGCTAGTACTTCCAGTATTATGTTGAATAAGAGTGGGGAACGTGAACATCCCTGTCTTGTTCCTGTTCTTAGGGGACATGCTTTTGGTTTCCCCCCATTGAGTATGATGTTTTCTGTGGGTTTGTCATGTATGGCCTTTATTATGTTGAAATATGCTCACTCTATTGCCACTTTGCTGAGAGTTTTAATCATGAACGGGTTTCCTGCTCTCTTAAAGCTAATTTCCCCAGTTCAGATGTGTTGACCGTGAGAAAGAATATAACCACCAAGGATTCCTGGTGGATAACTGGGCTCAAATTTAAAAAGAGGGAGAGGGGGAGAGAGAGAAACACAAATGGTGAGAGAGAATCATGGATCGGCTGTCTCCTGCACGCACCCTACTACGGATAGAGCCCACAACCCGGGCATGTACCCTGACTGGGAATGGAACCTTGACCTCCTGGTGCATGGGTCAATGCTCAACCACTGAACCACACTGGCCGGGCAAAAATGTAGTCTTGCAAAATAAGCTAAATTATGCTTTATCTTTTAAAAAATCTATCTTTATTGTTTTTTGTTTTTTTTGCATCTTATCCATTTTATTTATTTATTTATTTTTTAAATCTTTATTGTTCAGATTACATTTGTTCCTCTTTTTTTTTTCCCCCATAACTCCCCTCCTCCCAGTTCCCGCCCCACCCTCCGCCCTCACTCCCCACCCACTGTCCTCATCCATAGGTGCACGATTTTTGTCCAGTTTCTTCCCGCATCTCCCATTCCCCTTTCCCCCCCAAGAATAGTCAGTCCATTCCCTTTCTATGTCCCTGATTCATTATAATCACCAGTTCATTCTGTACATCAGATTATTTATTCACTTGGTTCTTAGATTCACTTGTTGATAGATGCATGTTTGTTGTTCACAATTTGTATCTTTACCTTTTTCTTCTTCCTCTTCTTAAAGGATACCTTTCAGCATTTCGTATAATACTGGTTTAGTGGTGATGAACTCCTTTAGCTTTTCCTTATCTGTGAAGCTCTTTATCTGACCTTCAATTCTGAATGATAGCTTTGCTGGATAAAGTATTCTTGGTTGTAGGTTCTTGGTATTCAGCACTTTGAATATTTCTTGCCATTCCCTTCTGGCCTGCAAAGTTTCTGTTGAGAAATCAGCTGACAGTCGTATGGGTATTCCCTTGTAGGTAACTGAGTTTCTTTCTCTTGCTGCTTTTAAGATTCTCTCTTTGTCTTTTGCTCTTGGCATTTTAATTATGATGTGTCTTGGTGTGGTCCTCTTTGGATTCCTTTTGTTTGGGGTTCTCTGCGCTTCTTGGACCTGTAAGTCCATTTCTTTCACCAGGTGGGGGAAGTTTTCTGCCATTATTTCTTCAAATAGGTTTTCAATATCTTGCTGTCTCTCATCTTCTGGCACCCCTATTATTCTGATGTTGGTACGCTTGAAGCTGTCCCAGAGGCTCCTTACACTATCTTCGTATTTTCGGATTCTTTTTTCATTTTGCTTTTCCGGTTGGGTGTTTTTTGCTTCTTCGCATTTCAAATCTTTGGCTTGATTCTTGCGCTCCTCTGGTCTGCTATTGGGTGTAATATTCTTTATTTCAGAGCGTGTATGCTTAATTTCTAGTTTCTTTATCATAGCATCGAGGGTCTCATTAGTTTTCGTGAAGCTCTCCAAAAGTTTATTGCAAGCCCTCAAAATTGCGTTTTTTAGCTCTATATCGTCCATTTCTGTCATGTTTTTTTGTCTCCGCATTTTTTATGCTTTCTTGGTGCACCCCCTAGTGGTCTTTGTGCGCAGTCTTGTTCTAGTTGAGCCTTGATTGTTGTAGTTAATACTAGAGGGATTTGACCACCAGGCCGACTGGCTGTGTGAATCAGCTGTGTCTGCCGCGGAAAACTTCTGTCCTCTGGGGAGGTGCTAATCTAGCCTTTGCCTGAGGCGATCTGGCAAATGGCTCTGCGCAGGGCTTGGGCGGGGCGGGCTCAACAGGGCGGGCGGGCGGAGGGAGCGGTTATGGCCCCTCTCAGTCCCGTTCCCAGAGGCTCTGCTTCTCAGAACCCCCGGAACCGCTGCAAACCTCGGAGGGAAAGCTGCCTTCCAACTGATGCCAGACACTCCCGCTTCTCCCGTTTGGGTCCGAGTCCCCAGCGATTCGCCCGTATCTGGAGCTCAGAGTCTGAGACTCCCCCCTGACCGAAAACGACAACCGCGCTCTCAGCCACCAGCCCGCTTTGCGCGCGCACCTCCGCACCTGAGTTTTTTCCACACTGCGCCTCCTCTGAGCCTCGGTGTGCTGTTATTTTTCCTTCTAGTTGAAGAGTCTCTCCTCAGCCAGCCTTCCTGCGGTTCTGGGTGATGTCCGTTCCGTCTTTTAGTTGTATTTTTGAAGTGGTTGTTTGCGGCAGCAGTCTGCGGTGTTTACCTATGCCGCCATCTTGGTCTCTCCCAAAATGTTTTTAAATGAGCTCATTATTTCCTCCTACAAACATGTATTCCTTCGAAAAAATGTCATACCACTAATGGTACTACTATCAATCCAATTCCTATCATTCTGCCTGGAATTCATGATTCTCAAACATTTTCATCTCATGGAAATATAACCTCTTGCCTAAAACAAGTAACATTCAGGCAACACTAAGTTGCCCTGGTGTAGATTCACTCCCACTAACCAGCTGTTTATGTTCTGCAAGGATGTTGAACTTCAAAAAAAGGCGCTAGAACAGTGCTCAACTCCAAGTTGGGTCAAGAACTGTCCAGTAACTGTGAGCTGATTATCTCCTCTTAGTATCTAGATCTGTCTTTGCCTTCCCAAGAAACCTCATGGATGTCTGTTCCCTACACCCTAACTGCAGCCTAACCATACCACTCTGTTCACACAGGGCTTGCTTTGTAGAGGCAAGTACCCCGCATGAGAATCCTTCTCAGTCTCCCACTACCCCCTCCCCAGACCTATCATGGTCACCAAGAAGACTAGTGATGGAGTATACCTGCTTCTTCAGGCCTAATCACCCAGTTCAAATCTTTCTTGCCTCAGCACAAAACCATCTTTCATTGTCCTAGTGTTTGGAGCTTGAAAAAAACAAAGCCACATATTGCTTGCCTGACCACAGTCAGCAAGCCTTTACATCTCAGACTCTACCTCTGTTGATATGACCCCAGCAACACAGTATGCCCTCCCCAGCAACCTCTTTACCTCAGAGTGCCAGGAAGAATCTTGATATGGCAATAACCCTACCAAGTGGGCCAATCCCCAAGATCCTTCAGCTCCCCCAGAATATACTTCCCTCTCAAACCAACACTGCTTTATGCTTCTGACTCTCACCTCCCTGTTTCTCCTCTCACTACTGCCCTTCCTGCCAATGCTTGTCATGTGCTCTCTGGAATTCCTTCCATTATAAACAAACTACCCAACACTCTCAGTTGCTGCATGGATTCTCCCTCTCCTGAATTTCACCCTGGACATCACATGCTCTAAAGCTGTTTCAAGTGGAGGCTGCTCATTTCTTCACCACCCCATTGTCCCCCCACACACACATACACAAATACACAGAACTCACACACTGTATCAGAGGGCTCCACTTACTTCTTCCAAGCTCATTATACCTCCATCCTCCACTGAAGCTTGAATGACATCTCCTGTTCTTCTTGCCTTCATCTAATGACTTCCTGTTCACTCCCACACATTCATAGAGGACTTGGACATATGGTTCACAGCTTCCTCTTTTCCTCCAGCTCCCCCCACCCCAACCCTGCCATTATCTGGGTGACTTCCATTCTTATACAGACAAGTCACCTGGAATGCACACCTTGCCTCCTTTTTAACTGAAAAAAACAAAAACAAAACAAGACTCTCAAGAAAATTGTTGTCACCTTCCTTACCCTGCAACTTAGTTAAATATAGCATCAGTGTCTATCCTTTCTTCCTCGGCTCCAGCCTCAGTGTAAGAGGTGTTTCCTACTCCCTTAAGAAACACGTCTCAGTCTGTACTCTGCATTCCATCACCTCCTTCCTACCTCTTTCAGGATCTACTCCAACAATTCTCTCCCAAAGAAGAGAGGGTAGAAAGAGAAGGGCAGTTATATAGGGAATGCCTGAATTCAAGAAATAGAACAGACTAGGTCACAACTATCAGAACCCAGTGTAATTATGCTGGAGTTTTCAGTTCATTTCCTAAACACAGCAACCCAATGTGCTAAAAAAGCAAATAAGATGTTCTGTTTCATTTTTGGTATCAAGGGTTTTTAAAAATGAATAATCATATTAACCTCAGACAAGTAACCTAGGATATTTTGTGCAGATGTGGTAATGAAACCCCAGAAGAGATATTAGTAAATCGAAATGGTCCAGAGGAGAGCAATTAAAATAATCAAAGTGAAAAAGCAACTGATCTTTTAAGAAAGACTAAAGGAATAAACTCTTCAGTCTGGAAAAACAGCTAGAAGAGTCAACAGCAGTGACAGCAATAATAATGATGGTTAACATTTACTGAGTGCTCACTACATACGAGATTATTCTAAACAGTTTATATGTATCATCTCAATCCTGACAACAATTTTATCAGGTAAGTACTGTTATTATCCCCATTTTACATATGGGAAAATTGAGGCACAGTGAAGTTAAATAACTTGTCCAATCTCTTATACGTAGTAAAGGAGAATCCAGGATTCAAACCCAATCTTATTCTAGAGCATGTGCTTTTAACCACAGTAGTATGGACCTTCCAGCAAACAAATCTTAAAGACATGAATCAATTAATCACAGTTTTGTTTACTAAGATTCAAAACTTAAAATACCAAGGCACCACTTAATGATTTAAGAGGAATACATTGTTTTGTCATTTGAATTTTTTACACTGAGCACACATCACTTTTGTAAAGAAAACATATTAACTGGATGCAATTTCAACATAAATATCGAAAACACTAGTTTATACAGAAGGTAGTCAAATTCTAGAATTTGTTACCCAGGGAAGTTGTAATAAATAGCAATCGCTTGAAAAAATGTTTAGTACCCATAATAGATATGAAACTTTTATAGATACTGATCATAGTCAGGAATGTATTCTAGGAAAGTGGAGTTTTTAACCACTTAGGAAAGGACAGAGTGTGCTAAATGGAGGGAGAATATGTGTGGGAAATGGAGACTTGGATGAGTGGTATATGAAGTTACTCGTCTAGTTAGTTGGCATGCAACAAAGTTAATTAACTCGACAATTCTAGAATTGCAGTGGTTTCTCTATTCAACAAACTATCCTAGGGAAAGGAGATGAGTCTTCATAAATCTCGGTAGGAAACGCTTTAAAGATGGTTATCCCCACCTTAAATAACATCCACACCATTTATGCACTGTGCATATGGAAAATGTCTGTTTCTTTGGTAAAACTAAAGGCACTTCTGGGATCACCTAGGAATTTAAATGCTCTTTCTCATGAGGTTTGACTCTTGTTCTAAGAACCCATGTAAAAAGTGCTGCCACTAGATGTACCTTGCACCTTTGGGATTAACTTCAACCAATGTATGAGTGGATCGAAAGTACTTATTTGAATGATACGGTCTGTGGTAACTGTAACAATGAATACCTTGGCTTCCCTTCAGGTTGGAATCCACAGATAAGACAATTAAAATCTCACTCCATGAATATGAGTTAACCACTTATTTCTGGAAAATGTGAAACTAGCCTAGTTTCTTTTATTCTCAGTACATGGGTAAGAGATTCAAAGGAAGAGAGTAGGGAATGCATTTTAAGAAGATAATGGAGAAAATAAAATTTAATGCCTGGACACATGTCACTTCCCTGAAGACTAGGATAATATATTAGTGGCTTATACAAAAATCAGATCCCTTACTGGCTCTTTCTTTTTTAAAAAAAAATTAATCTCATCCTTTTAAAAGAAAGAAACAAGATCTCAACTCCTTTAAGAAAACTTATAAATCATTTTCTGCTTCAGATAAATTAATATTAGAAAAGGCAATTTAATAGGGTATCTGAGAAGGCTAACTTCAATTTGACCATCATCAAAGCCAACACAAAATTTTAAGAAATTTTTTTTGTTAACTATTTTTACTATCTTGTAACCTTCCTGGGTGGAGAAGGAATTACTTCCCTGTCTTGTACAGACAGATTACTTCCTGGTTCTCCCTGATTGTGAGTTTTATAAACAGAACTGCATTTGTAAGGAATACATTATACTGTACTTGATATTGATCAAGTACTGTGTCAAATCTTGGTTTAGAGGTGAAGAAATTGGAGAGTTCCCAGAGAAAAATAAGGACCATAATTAAAGGCTTGGACAATGAGACCCAGAACAAAAAATATATGTAGGTCAAGTTAAGGAAATCTGATAATTCTTGGAGACCTTCTTTTATTTTTTAGTTTTTACATCTTGAAAAACCTCAAGTATATCAGAAAATGTTAATTAATAATCAAATGATTATCAAAATTTAAGAGAGTGTATAAGTTCACAGAGATTTTTTATTTAACCCAATTCAAAGTAATGGAAGGACTCTCTACAGAGATACTTTCAAATAAGGGTGTATCCCTCCCTCATTCTTTCCTATAATTTATTCAGTTAGCAAACTTTTATTTGAATGCTTACAACTTGACAGGCAATGTTCTAGATACAGACAGAAATCTTTGTCCTCTTGGAACTTACATTCCAGAGGTATATAGTAAACAATAATAACACAACAAATATAATAAACTAGAGGCCCAATGCACGAAATTTGTTCAAGGGGCTTGGCCCTCACAGCCTGGGCTTGGTCCAGAAGGTTGTCCGGCTGTCTGGTCTAATTAGCATATTATGCTTTTATTATTATAGATAGGTAAATCATAGAATATGTGAGGAGATTGGGAATGGGAAGATTGCAAATTTAAAAGAGGTGGTCAGGATAGGCATTTTCAAGCTAAATGGGGTTGAGGAGAATGAATGTTGACCACACTATGCATTTACCTTGTGATATGCAGTTTACAACCCTGTGCCAATCAGGGGATACTGGTGCAGTTTGGCAAAAAAGATGAATTCAGTTTTGGCCATATTAAGTTCAAAGTGCCAGAGGAAAGAGTTAAATGACCAACAGGTAGACGGAAATGCAGGTCTGGAGCTGGGGGGATACATTTGAGATAGAGACGTCAATTTGAAATCGCAGTAATATGTCTGAAAGCTGAAGCAGAGGGAATGAATAGGAGAGCTCGCCAAAGAAGAGCAGAGTGAAAAGAGCTCAAGGGGAGAACCTCACTATTGAATATCTATATTTTGTGGAATAAAGACAAAGATTAAATCGCGAAAGGAGAGTGCATTTTATTTTGATAGAGAGAGAGAGAGACAGACACAGGGAGATAGAGACAAGATGGGTCTGCCTTATTAGCATCCATATATTCCTCCCCTTTCACTTATCCCTAATGTAAACTCGTTCTCTTCATGACAAAACACTCCAGCTGTGCTACCAATTTGCGCGGGAATCGTTCTTAAAGACCTTTTGATGGTAAGGAAAAGGGGGACTAACTTTGCCCCAGGGTGCCTTGTGTCTTGGGCTCCGAATACCCTGGATGTTTTCCTTTGCACCCCACCCGCCTCCTCGCTTTCACACTCTTGCCTCCTCCCATAGTGCCAGTCCGCAAAAGGCTGAAGCATAAGAAAAGCCAACACACACACAAAGGACACAGCTTGAGGGGAAAAGCAACAAACAAAACAAGCAAACAAACTGAAAATCCCCTGCCAGGGATAGAAACCCAGCACTGAAAGGCTTTAACCACAGCCTCCAGGTCCCCGCCCCTCTGCCGCACCCGGGCCTCTCTATAGCTCCCAAGCCGCCTCTCCATAGGCCCCGCCCCTTGCCCCTTGTCAGCGCTCAGCTTCCTCTCAGCTTTCCCATTGGTCCACTTTTGCCTCTCCTTTTACGCCCCCTTCCTCCCAGCCGCTCCTCCCTCTCAGAGAGGCGGTGCTATGCAGGCCGTCTCACTGGCGGACCTCCCCCTCCCCGCCCCCACCCCCGTGCTTTCCCCTCCTTCCCGGCATTTCTGTTTCCGCTTTCTGAAGGCTCTTTAGTTTTCCCACCTCTGTGAGACACTTCGCGCCCAGTGGTCCAGTGACGTCATTTTTCTGCGCTGCGTGGACAACCACCGTTGGGAGAGGGAACTGCTTTGCCGCCCCTCGCTGCTTTCCTCGGGCTGCTGCTCATCCGGAATAATGGCGCTGTCACTGTGGAAGGGGCTGGTAGGCATTGGCCTCTTTGCCCTAGCACACGCGGCCTTTTCTGCTGCTCAGCGTAAGTGCCTGCGGGACACAGACCGTTCCGGTGCGGGACTTCGGTGGGCGGTGTACGGGCGCACCACAGAGGGAGTGTCAGACCGAATGTCCCAGGAAGGGTCATTAGAGACCTTAGAGTTTGGGGTGATTACAAGAAACGGTGCGGGGCTCCCCAGTGGAAGATTGCAGCAACGTTCGAAGTGGGTGTCTGGGAGAGGGCTCAGAGCTTGACAGGTGCACTGCATGGCATGCAAAGAGGGAGTCTGAGAATCCAGGACAGGTGATGTCAGATCCAGCGCTGGGCTGATCATGCAAAGTGTCAGATGGAGGACCTCGGATGCTCATGGTCCTATGACAGCTAGGTGGACAGCATCTTGGGTAGTTCAGGCAGTGACTGAGAAGTTAAGTGACCCTTTGCCTCAGGTAGGGATTAGTACAGGAGAAAGAGCACTGGACCGGGAGTCAGGACGGCAGGTTCTTAAAGACCTGCTTTGCTGCTAAATCTGTGACCTTGGGTGAGACATGTCACAGAGAGTGACATAGAAAGTTTAAATGAAAAAAGAGTTGAAGTACTTTATCATACAGATAAAATGGTATCATCAAGAAGAAACTTGGAATCCAGCAGAGAATGCTGTTCAATCTTGAGACAGTTGATCTATTTTGATGTCTTCCCTTCTAGACCAAGGGTCAGCAAACTCTGGCTTATAGGCCAAATGCAGCTTCCCTCCTGTTTTTGTAGTGAGCTAATAATGTTTTTACATTTTTTTAATTTGTTGGGGTGGAAAAGCAAAAGAATCATCATTTTATGATCCATGACAGTTATATAAAATCGAAGTTCCAATGTCCATTAATGAATGACAGTTATATAAAATTGAAGTTCCAATGTCCATTAATGAAGTTTTATTGGCACACTGCCACACCCATTCATCTAGGTATTGTCTGGCTGCTTTCTAAGGGCAGAGTTGAGTTTGTGATAAAAACAGAATGGCTTGCAAATCCTAAAATATTTATTTTCTGACCCTTTACAGGTAAAGTTGGCTGACCTCAGTCCTAGCCTATAGAGCCCATGAGTGCAGGGACAATGTTTATTTTGTGTTCTTTGCTGTAATTTAAGTGGCTAGCACAGTATGTACTCAATAAATCTGTTGAATGAAGTAAATGAATTCAAACTTGAACTTCATTTCTTTATTTGCTGGATTGCTTTCTTTATTTAGGAATAAAGTAGTAAATGAAATGTGAATTCCTTCAAAGCTCCATTTTTTTGGTCAAGTTAAAACCTTTAGTTCTGTTTATTATATATAATTTAAATTATCCAATTATTTTAACTATTGATTACATACATGTATTGTGACATTGTCTGAAGGAAATGCAAATTATTTGTTAAATAAATTTTTATTTAGAAGTTTTAGATTTACAGAAAAGTTGCAAAGATACTACAGAGAATGACTTTATACACCTCACTTAGTTTCCACCATTGGTAACATCTTATATTACCCGGTATATTGTCACAACTGAAAAACTGACATTGGTATATTACTATTAACTGAAGTCTAGCTTTTATTTGCATTTCACCAGTTTTGATATTAATGTCCTCTTTCTGTTCTAGGAATCAATCCAGGGTATCACGTTATATTTATTTGTCATGTTTCCCCAGTCTCCTCTGTTCTGTGCTCCAAGCTTTAATGACAATAATAATAACTAACATTATTAAGAGCTTATCAAGTGCCAGGAACTGAACTAAGCATTTTACTTGTATTATATAATTCAGTCCTACCAAAAGCCCTGTGAGGTAGCTATTATTGTTGCTATCATCTTTGAAAGATTAAGAAATTGAGACAGACACCTAGGAAACTTGCATAAAAGTACAGAGATAAGAAAGTACAATTTGGGCCAAGGATTTAAAGACAAGGAGTTTGACTAGAGCATATGTGCTACACTACTTTATGAAATTCAGTCTCTGGGAATTGGTTGAAATTGCATCATACTTAGGTGCTAGAGCAGGGGTGGGGGACCTTTTTTCTGCCAAGGGCCATTTGGATATTTATAACATCATTCAAGGGCCATATGAAATTATCAACTTAACAATTAACCTGCTATATTTGGTTAAACATTTAATTAACTCACCCCCAATGCCTTGGCAGGGACAGACCAAATTATTTTGAAGGCCTTTTATGGGCCACAGGCCAAACGTTCCTCACCCCTGTGTTAGAGGTACAGTAAGTGATGCCCCGAGGGAGTTCAATGGCAAATGGAGAAACAAATGGATCAAGAAATAATCACAATAAAGTGATATAAATGCCATGCTAAAAATATGTAAAGGTACTTGGAGTTGAGGCAATTCTAGAGCCTTGTTGGCTCAAGTGTGGTCAACAAACCAGCATGATTTTAATCACTTGGGAGCTAGTTAGAAATGCCTGCTCCAGATCTACTGAAACCAAATCTGCATTTCAGTCAGATCTCCTGGCGATTTGCATGCACATTCTTTTGAGAAGCAGTGCCCTAGGGGAGGGGAGGATTCTGTGGAGTGCTGCAGCATTTTCTACCATGGGCTTCAGCTGTAAAATTTTAAGGTCCTAGACCAGTGATGGCGAACCTATGACACGCGTGTCAGAGGTGACACGCGAACTCATTTTTTGGGTTGATTTTTCTTTGTTAAATGGCATTTAAATATATAAAATAAATATCAGAAATATAAGTCTTTGTTTTACTATGGTTGCAAATATCAAAAAATTTCTATATGTGACACGGCACCAGAGTTAAGTTAGGGTTTTTCAAAATGCTGACACGCCAAGCTCAAACGGTTCGCCATCACTGTCCTAGACTCAGAGCAAGATCATTAAAGTTCAGCCCCTTAGTTTTACAGATGTGGAAGTGCCTGGTTAAAGGTAGTAGTAGAGAGTCAGATTAGCCTTCAAGCAATGAAGAAGCTAGCTGGGATCTGAACAGACAGTAGGAAGTTAGGCAAAACTTACTTTTGGTATTGGTTTGATTTTTCTTTTACATTTGTCCGTATGATAAACCCTATAAGAAAAAACTCTGGAAATGTCTCTAAACAAATTCTCTTTTAAGAGCCAATCACGTTTACTCACAATTATTTGGTTTCTTTTGTTTATAATACACTAGTGGCCCGTTGCATGAAAATCGTGTGTGTGGGGGGGTGTCCCTCAGCCTGGCCTGCACCCTCTCCAATCTGGGACTCCTGGCTCCTAACCGCTCACCTGCCTGCTTGCCTGATTGCCCCTAACCAC
>NW_005357691.1:197656-201064 GCF_000412655.1 Myotis brandtii | reverse complement strand
TGCTCGCCCCCATCTGCCCCCTCCGCTGGCCTGATCACCCCCAACTGCCCTCCCCTCTTGGCCTGATCACCCCTAACTGCCTCTGCCTCGGCCCCGCCACCATGGCTTTGTCCAGAAGGACGTCTGGAAGGTCTCCTGGTCTAATTAGCATATTTCCCTTTTATTAGTGTAGATTATTAAATAGGGATTGTGCAAGGTTCATATAGAATCAGGATTTTATATTTTTATTAGAGGCCCAGTGCGCAGATTTGTGCACTGGTGGGGTCCTTCGCCCTGGCCTGCGGGGATCAGTGGACCTCCATGCCACTGCAGCCCAGCCTTAACTGCCAGCTCATTGGGCTCCAGCCCACTGTCTGTGTTGATCCCGCACAGCATGAAGTAGTGCAGGAAGTGGCAGGCAGCCGGGGAGGAGCCCGAGCCCAGACTGGGTGCCGCGCCGCTCCCGCTCATCCCAGCCCTGCTGTGCCTGCTGCAGGCTTGTGCCCAGTCAGTCCTGATCACGAGAGGCTCGCACCGCCAGCCATGAGCCCTGCGTCTGGTGCCCGTTGATCAGCTGAGTGGCGCTCCTGCTGTGGGAGTACACGGACCACCAGGGGGCAGTTCCTGCATTGAGCGTCTGCTCCCTGGTGATCAGTGTGCATCATAGCAACCGGTTGACCAGTCGTTTGGTCACTTAGGCTTTTATATATATAGATAACAGAGGCAGAAATTTATGTCCTGGATTTTTTTCCTATCCCACCACTCACTGCCTCAGCATATTCTCTCAGGAAAAACATTTCCCTACCAATTCAATGTGATGGTGATGTTATATCAGAGTGGAGATTTCTGTAAGCTTATTAATTTTAAAATAATTGTGATTGCCCTAACCGGTTTGGCTTAGTGGATAGAGCGTCGGCCTGCGGACTCAAGGGTCCCAGGTTCGATTCTGGTCAAGAGCATGTACCTTTGTTGCGGGCACGTACCCGGTAGGGAGTGTGCAGGAGGCAGCTGATCGATGTTACTCTCTATTTCTCTCCCTTCCTCTCTGTAAAAAATCAATAAAATATATTTTAAAAAAATAAAAAAATAATTGTGATTTCTTTGACCAGTTACTAAAAGAAATGATTAGTTTCAGAGAATTCTAGTTGTCCTGTGGTAATGAAAGAAAAATTATGTATAAGTGTTTCTTCCTCATACTTGCTTACTTTTCACTCTTTTAAAAACTATAAAACTCTTAAATATTTATTGTTGAAAGTATTACATATGTCTCTCCCCCCCTTGACCTCTTCTAGCCCACCCCCACCGCAGGCCTTCACCACCCTATTGTTTGTGTCTATGGGTTATGCATATATGCATACAAGTTCTACTCCTTTCACTCTTACCTCATTTTATAAGGGTACAAAGCAGGTTATGATAAGAATTAAATAGCTCAAGATCAGGCTGATTAAGATAGAAGTTTTTGAGGAATCCAGGATTAGCATTACTTTATGTAGCATATAAGTAAGGTGCTTCTTTGGTATATTGATTTGCTTGCATTTTAAGGAAGAAATATTAGCTAAAATTTTCTTAATGGTGTGCTTCTGGTTTTATAGATCGTTCTTATATGCGATTAACGGAAAAGGAAGATGAATCACTGCCAATAGATGTAAGTTGGTCATTTATATTCTATTAACAGAGATTTTAAAAATTAACCATATACTTTATAGTAGTATTTTTACTGATTTTTATTATATTAAAAATTTTCAGACATGAAATTACATCTGTTCTCTATTTTTTACACATTCTGTTTGGTTTCTAGAACTAGATTTTAAATAGTCTTTATAGAAGTTACTCTTCCATAGTCAGAGATGCACTTGAAAAGTTGAATGTTTGACTTCATTTAAAAAATCTTTACCACAGAATATGTTTTCATTGATTTTAGAGAGAGAGGAAGGGGGAGAGAGAGAGAGAAAGAGAGAGGAAAGAAACATCAATCAGTGTGTCTGGTACTGCCCACCAGGGATTGAACCTGCAACCTAGATATGTGTCCTGACTGGGAATGGAACCTGCAACCTTTTGGTGTACCAGACGATGCTCCAACCAACTGAGCCACTCCACCAGGGCTTTGACTTTGTTGTTGTTTTTTAATTTTCTTTTTGTTGGTTTTGAATTTTCTTTTTATATAAAGTTTAAGAACAAGAAAAACTAACAAAACATTGTTTAGGAACATATACATAGGAGGTAAAATTAAAGAAAAACAAGGAAGTGTTCTTTTAAGCTAAAATGATACGTGAACTTCACACACCATTTTTATCTTTATTGGGTTTTAAATTACAAAATAGTAAGTTCATTATAACAGAATCAAACCATAAGTGTAAAAAGTAAAACAGACCCTATTAAAAAAAACTGACTCCATTGCTTAGCATTTATACTTCTATTATGAATAGTTTGTATGGTACAGTACAGTTTTCTTCCTATGCCTAAACAACATTATCTTTATTTATGTCTGTATAGTTTTCGCTAATAAAAACACAGAGGTTTTCTTTTAAAAAGTTATTATGCATAGATATGTGTGTGTGTGTGTGTGTGTGTGTGTGTATAGTTTCTTGTTTGTTTTTAAAAACATATTTTATTGATTTTTTTAGAGAGAAAGGAAGGGAAGGGAGAGAGATATATAAATATTAACGAGAGAGATTATTGATTGGCTGCCCTACCAGGGATCAAGCCATAAACCCAGTCATGTGGGAATCAACACTTCTTGTTGCATGGGTCTATGCTTAACCACCGAGCCATACCACTGGACTATGTATAGTTTTATAATTAGATTTTTATTACTTAATTTATCTCGACATATTTTCGTGACATATTTTCCTTTCAATGTGCACATATTTTCTTTTCATACTTACAGATTTACCACATTCTTGTTAATAGTGCCTATGATTGCATTGCATGAAAATGATTGTGGTACACTGGTGGTAGGAATGTAAACTGGTATAACATATGACATTAGGTTTTAATTTAGATAGAGTAATAGCTGTGGCTAATTTTGCCTTTAGTTGTCTGTGATTAAGGATATGGTAGATGTGGCTATTAACTTGTTCTCCTATCACTTTTGCTTTGTGATAGATGAACACACATTCATTTATGTCTATTTTAATAACTTTCTTCTATTTACAAATTGGAAATTTTTTAAAATAGATGAAATCACAATCAAGAAAATAAAATATGCCTATAAATTCATGTCAGTTAATGTCAAGCATGCAAATTTTTGCTTGCACAACTTGTTTGGAAAGCAGTTTAATGCTACCTAATACAGTTGAATATGTGTACACGCTACACCAGTGATTCTAGTCCCATGTACCAGGAGATATACACAAGGATATCCATATTGACATTGTAAAAGTAACACACAGGAAACAGCCTACATAACCATCAAAAGTGAAATGGATA
>NW_005357691.1:195759-197447 GCF_000412655.1 Myotis brandtii | reverse complement strand
GCACCACAGACCTGGTGCCCACAAAGCAACACTTGGCTTCCTCCAAGAGGGACAAGGCCACCACCCCGGAGCAAAAGCCCACCAAATTGCAGCTGACGCTGCCGAGACTCCATGGAGGAAAATTGCAGCCCATAGCCCAGCCCAGCCTGGAAACAGTGGCTGTGGGTGCTGGGTAATGACATCATGTAGCAATGCCCGGCTTCTTCTCCCTAGCGACTAGCCTCCTTGGAGTTACTTCAGCCCAGGAACACGACTTGCTTTATAGCCAGGTGCAAACATTTTATACTTTAACCAAATGTCTGTGAAGCGTTTTCCCGTGTCTCATTTCATTTGATCCTCACAGAGGTCCTGGAGTAGGTAGATAGGAGACTCGGTAGAATCCTATTTTCTTTTCATTAGCTGGAAAACAGTGCAATTTCTTTGCACTATGATTTAGAAAGTTTAGACACTTGACGTGACTGAAAAGAAGTAAGAAATGGTGGACCTTGAAAATGATTTCAGGTTCTCTCACTGTGCAGAATATAGTCAAATACTGCTGCAGTTGTAATATTTTACATTTTGTTCTCCCTGCATGATCTACAATAATAATCTGCTTCGTGTTGATATTTACTGCTGTGTTGCTGACAGTACCTGGAAGGAGAAGTTGGGGTGCTTCACTGGGCTGGAAAAAGTTTAGCTAAATCAGAAAGCAGGTCTAATTAAGCAAGTTTATTCTATATAAAAAAGGCTAAGTTGACTTGTGCATGTGCAATACATATAAAGCTCTTGCTGGTGCCAATCGCACACATGTGTTTCGATCTGTCATTGTCGATTGTGAATTTGGTTGACTTCTATTATGGAGAAAGGGTGACTAGCGATATTAAAATATTTCTTCTAATTAATTTCCTTTCAATGTGCACAAATCCATGCACCGGGCCACTAGTTTTCATATAATGGAATACAAAACACAGTGAAAATGAATGGACAACAAAAAGGATGAATCTCACCAAAAGTTTTTCAAAGTGTGGAAAAGTAAGCAATATATGTTTTAGAGATACACACACAGCTGGTAAAATTATGAAGAAAAGCAAAGAACAGATTAATACACAATTTGGGACAGTAGTTAATCTTGAGAGAGAGGGTGAAGAATATAATTGCAGAAGGACACATGGGACTTGAAAGGTATTGGTAATATTCTGTTTCTTAAGCTGGGTGGAGGGTAAGAGTGTTCTTTTTTAAAAAAAAATATGTTTCTTTTATTGATTTTAGAGAGGAAGGGAGAGGGAGAGAGAGATAAGAGTATTGTTTTTATATTCTACTAAAGGCCCGGTGCACTCGAGGGGGGACCCTCAGCCCGGCCTGTGCCCTCTCGCAGTCTGGGACCCCTCGGGTCAGACATCCCTCTGGCAGCCCGGGAGCCCACGGGGGATGTCCACTTGCCAGCGGGGAGCAGGCCAAGCTGCAGTCGGATATCCTTAGTGCTGCTGAGGAGGCGGGAGAGGCTCACGCCACCACCACTGTGCTGGTAGCCGTCAGCCTGGCTTGTGGCTGAGCAGAGCTCCCCCTGTGGGAGCCCACTGACCACCAGGGGGCAGCTCCTGCATTGAGTGTGTGCCCCCTGGTGGTCAGTGTGTGTCATAGTGACCAGTCATTCCCAGTTGTTCTGCTGTTAGGGTCAATTTGCATATTACCCTTTTATTATATAGGAT
>NW_005357691.1:166296-195454 GCF_000412655.1 Myotis brandtii | reverse complement strand
GGTGTGGCCAGCCTGGGTGAGGGGCTGAGGGCCGTTTTCAGGCTGCCACAGCCCCTTCAGGGTGGGGGGGGTCCTGCTGGGGTGCCTGGCCAGCCTGGATGAGGGGCTGATGGCCGTTTTCAGGCTGGCCACGCCCCTGGTGACCCAAGCTCCCAGCCTCTCCTTTTTTTCTTTTTTTTTTCAGCCCCTCCTTGAGCAGAGGCCAGGGTGGGCTGGAAGCAGGTATCTGGGGTTTATTTATCTTCTATAATTGAAACTTGGTAGCCTTGAGCGGAGCCCAGGGCCAGCCAGGGCAGGCAGGAAGCTTGGCTTCCTCCATCGCCGGGGGCAACCCAAGCCTCCTGTTGGCTCCAGCTCTGGCCTCCACCATCTTAGTTGGGTTAATTTGCATACTCGTTCCTGATTGGCTGGTGGGTGTAGCTTGTGGGTGTAGCAGAGTGGCGGAGTGATGGTTAAATTGCATGTTTCTCTTTGATTAGTGTAGACTAGAGGCCCGGTGCACAACATTCGTGCACTGGGGTGGGGTCCCTCAGCCGGGCCTGTGCCCTCTCATAGTCCGGGACCCCTCGGGGGATGTCAGCCTGCCGGCTTAGGCCCACTCCCCCGAGGGGTCCTTAGCATTGCCACGGAGGTTGGAGAGGCTCCTGCCACCGCCACTGCACTTGCCAGCCGTGAGCCTGGCTTCTGGCTGAGCCGTGCTCCCCCCGTGGGAGTGCACTGACCACCAGGGGGCAGCTCCTGCATTGAGCGTTTGCCCCCTGGTGGAGTGTGTGCATCATAGCGACCGGTTGTTCCGCATTTGGTTGATTTGCATATTAGCCTTTTACTATATAGGATGATATTTAACAATAATACATTAAAAATTCTCAGTTGCTTTTGGAAGCAAATAGTAGTTGATAACTGAGTTTTGAATGGCTCAGTACCTGTTTTTTTAAATATATCTTTATTGATTTCAGAGAGGAAAGGAGAGGGAGAGAGAGAGATAGAATCATCAATGATGAGAGAGACCCTCCGATTAGCTGCCTCCTGCACGCCCCCTACTGGGGATCAAGCCCGCAACCCAGGCATGTGCCCTTGACCAGACTCTAACCCAGGACCCTTCAGTCCACAGTCCAACGCTCTATCCACTGAGCCAAGCTGGCTAGGGTTCAGTACCTGTTTTTGTTATTTGAGCAAAACTCACAAGTATTTTTGTAGCCAATCCACAGAATTTACAGATTTTATAGTGTTTAAGTCAAAATCTTTAAACTAAGAATTGACTCCTTGATAGGATCTGGGAGAAATACCTGTTAGAAGCTAAAATTTTATGGAGATAAAATTGTAAAGGTTTATAATAATACTTGTATTTAGTAATCTTTAATTTTTATGCTCACAGATAGTTCTTCAGACACTTCTGGCCTTTGCGGTTACCTGTTATGGTATAGTTCATATTGCAGGGGAGTTTAAAGACATGGATGCCACTTCAGAACTAAAAAATAAGTAAGTTTTCCCCTTTTAGTAAGTGTTTAATTTCTTAAGAGTTTTGCTTCATTTACATAAATGTATGTGTTCTGGTACTTTAAAGTTGGTTTTTACATTTTGATTATACAATATGTCTGTGTAATGAAATCAAAATATTGAGGCACTGTTTGATATGATAGGAAAAATGGAAGTTGAATGACAGACTATTGATATTAGAATAAGATGTTGTGTTTGCCTAAAATTACTTATTGGTTGTTTGGATAGATAGGTGGATGGAAATAGATATATAGGAAGATATTCCCTCAGAAATTTTTTTCCTTCCTTCTGTCTCCTTCCTTCTCTTTGCTTTCCTCTCCTTCCTTCCTATTTTCCTCTTTTGTCCTCTGACTCAGCTCTATCTTTGGAAGAATAAGGGATTTTCTGTTTCCTTTATTACTTGAATCTAATCTGTGATATAAACTCTGTTCTCAGGCCCTTTTCTACCCCTGGATTAAAGTATATTTATTATTCTGCTTTCTTTTTTCTCCTGTACTTCTTCTAAGCTATTTTCATGAACTTTGCTTGCTTTTCTTGTCAGTATTTCTTTTTTAAAAGACTTTTTATTGATTTTTAGAGCGAGATAAAGGGAGGGTAGAGAGAAACACCGATGTGAAAGTGAAACATTGATCAGCTGCCTCCTGCATGTCCCCACCTGCAACCTGGGAATGTGCCCTGAAGGGGAATTGAACTGGCAATCTTTCAGTGCATGGGATAATGCCCAACCAACTGAGCCACACCAGCCATGGCAATATTTCTTTTATAAAATCATCCTTTAGCTTTGTTCATTTCCATCTCTGAACTTTACCCACTTCTTTATTCTGGAAAATTTAACCTTTTATAATATTTTCTTGTGAGGACTCACAATAAACATTTATGTGTTAGAGGAAAATCAACCTCTTTTTATTTACATTTTAAATAGTCACATCTCAGGCTTCCTGTTTTAGAAACAAACCAACACTAAAAGCCATACACTTAGGTGATTGTGAACTTTATTAGACCACATATCTCTCACTGGAGAAGAAGAAAGGATACGCCACTGTAATCACCCACTACTGTTCTTACAAAGAGTCTACTAAGAATCACCGGCAAAGGCCAGGAAAGAAAGAAGTAGCCCTGGCTGGTTTGGCTCTGTGGATGGAACATCGGCTTGCAGACTGAAGGGTTCTGGGTTCAATTCCGGTCAAGGGCACATGCCCAGGTTTTGGGCTCAATCCCCAGTGGGGGGCGTGTGGGAGGCAACCGATCAGTGATTCTCATCATTGTTTCTCTCTCTCTGCTTTCCTCTCTGAAGTCAATAAGAATATATTTTTTAAAAAAGAAGTAAAACAGAAAGGCATTAAGTAGATGGTAGCAAAATATGATTTTACTAGGTGGTAAATATATGAATTTGGACAACAGCAGGTTCAGAAAGACCAAAGAAATTTAAGGAATTTTTTTGTTATCTTTGAACTATGTTTAGAAAACAGATCATAGGACTTGGATAGTGATGGCCAAATGAGGCTAATCAAAGGTACAATCTCTGTACTGGTTTTTGAAAAAGATTATTTGGCATGGGCTTATGTTAGATCTACAGAGGTGATTAAAGTTGAGTAACTACTTATGTTATTCATAGGCATACTGGAAGGACTGGCTGAATGAAAAATTCTATGGCTATATATTGCTTTTCCAGGTTTTTTATTTTCCTTATACAAGAAAGAAATGAGATATAGTATGATTACCATTTATGATCTGGTTTCATGAATTTAAACATAGTTTTAAATATAACTAATAGCAAATTCACCAGAAGCCTGCTTATTTTCAAATGGGCTTTTTATAAGGATTTATCTAAAATTGATGCTTTTTTTTTCTTTTAAGGACATTTGACACATTAAGGAATCATCCATCATTTTATGTATTTAATCATCGTGGTAGAGTACTGTTTCGGCCTTCAGATACAACAAATTCTTCAAATCAAGATGCATTGTCCTCTAATACATCGTTGAAGTTACGAAAACTTGAATCCCTGCGTCGTTAAGATTTTTACAAATCATAACAGTACAGGACACAGAGTTGGAATATTGGAGTTTGGAGTATAAAACACTCCCCCCATAAGTATTTATATTGATCTTTTAGATCTAACTAAAACAAGTCTGTGGCCCTTGTTTGTACACTGTAATCAAATTATTTTTTTTGGAGAATTTCAAGATTTATTTATTTTTTTAATTGAATTTATTGGGGTGACATTGGTTAATAAAATTATATAAGTTTCAGGTGTACAATTTTATAATGTATCATCTGTATATTGTATTGTGTGTTCACCACCCCAAGTCAAGTCTCTTTCCATTACCATTTATACCCTTTTTACCCTCTTCTATCTTCCCTCACCTCACTCACCCTCTGGTAATCACCATACTGTTGTCTGTGTCTTTGAGTTTTCTTTTTGTTTAATCCTTTCACCTTTTTCACCTAGCCCTCCAACCCCCCTCCCCTCTGACAGCTGTCAATTTGTTCTTTGTATCTATGAGTTTGTTTCTATTTTGGTTCTTAGTTTATTTTGTTCATTAAATTGCACATATAAGTGAAATAATATGGTACTTGTCTTTCTCTGACTGGCTTATTTTACTTAGCATAATACTCTCCACATCCATCCATGCTGTCACAAAAGGCAAGATTTCCTTCTTTTTACTGCCGACTAGTAATCCATTTGTAAATGAACTATAGCTTTTTTATCCACTCATCTACTGATGGGCATTTGGGCTGTTTCCACATCTTGGCTACTAAAGGCCGGGTACACGGATTTGTGCACTGGTGGGGGGAGTAGCCTGCGGGAATCGGCCCACTATGGTAGCGCCACTCATCTCGGTCAGCTGAGTGGCTGTGGACCCACTCTCTGAGCCGCTGCTGAATGAAGAAATTAGTCTGAGCTGATATTTTGGGGTAATGTCTTGGGTAAAGGTGTGTTCCATGTCCTGGATAAACCTGGCGGAGAGCTTTGCACCCCAAAGCCACTTGTTGAATGTCCTTGATGTGTGATGCCAGATAGATGACACCATCAGGGATGTTCAGGGCAGCTGTGTTCCAGGATCCTCAGCCATCAGGACAGCCTCCCCGGGGGGTCCACAGTCATGTCCCTCTTGCCATCCGCCTGTGCCTGCTCCCCACGCTCTTTCTAGACACCTTAGAGGAGGGCCTGCATCAGCTGGTGGGGTCAGGCCAGAGTTTAGATTGTCTCAGGTATTTGATAGGTACAGAGACTGGGCCTGCTAGCGGCTGCTCCCACTGCAGGAGCAGCCACTCATCCCAGTCAGCCAAACAGCACTCCCACTGTGGGAGCACACTGACCACCAGGGGGCAGCTCCTGCATTGAGCATCTGCCCCCTGGTGGTCAGTGCACAACACAGTGACTGGTGGACAGGTCGTTCCATCATTCGGTCACTGGGCTTTTATATATATAGATTGTAAATAGTGCTGCAGTGAACGTCAAGTTATTGATGCAGTACTAATTATTTGTGAAAGGAGCCCTTGATCTTTCATAGTGAGAATTCTTTTTTTCATTTACAACAAATTGACATCTTTTGTAAGAGTCACTGGTTTTTTTTGTGTGTTTTTTTTTTAAACAACAGAAATTTATTCTCTCACAATTTTGAAGCCTGGAAGTCCAAAATCAAGGTGTCAGCAGGGTTGTACCCCCACCAAACGCCCTAGGGGAGAATCTGTTCCTTGGCCCTTGCAGCTTCTGATGCCTCTGAGCATCCCTTGGTTTGTGACCACATCACTCCCTCTTTTGTCTCTGTGATCACACTGTCTCCTCCTCTTCTGTGTGGAATCTCCCTCTGTCTTTAAGAGTCACTGTTTTGAACACATTTCTTTGGGGAAAATGTGTGGGGTTTTTTTGTAATTATTTTCTTAGGTTTCTTTTCTTTGCACCACAGTATTTAGGATCCTTTTGGAATCAGTGTGACTACTGCATTTTGCAGCATTAATGGTAATAAAATGGTCTTCATTTTTTTTAAAATTTGGTCTTCATTTCTTAACAACAAATTGACTTCTCTAAAGAGATTTAAAAAGGTGACATCATTTTTTCTTATGCCCCCAAAAAAGTGGCTCTGCTTCAACAGATACTTGCCAGTTTTTAATTTATCTATGACTTCTCACTCCACCTGACTCCCATGTACCATCAAACATCAGCTGTCTTGTTTCATCACTTCTCTATGCTTCTCTGTGCAGTGAGCAATTTTTGTGTCAGAAATTCTTTTTCATAACAAACATATGTATATTTAACACACTCAACTTCCTATAAAGCTACTTGTGTTCTCTTTAACTGTAAAAAATTCCCTAATTGGTTATGTAGTGTAAGAATAGTTGAAGATACACCAAAAAGACCCTTTGTGATTTAATTACCCTGCCTATGTAGAGGAATAGTAATCACTGAGGAAAACTGATTACTTGTAATTAGCCAGTTTAACTTATGCAAAGTCTTTCTTTATTGCATATTACACTAGTGAATTAGTAAAAATAAATTTCTTGTTAAAGGTAGACTTCAAAGAAATTTGGCCGAATATGTTCTAAATATTTGGAGCTAATATATTTTTTAAAAATTCAGGTCATTTTTAAAGAAATTGTTTTGTAGCTTTTGACTTGTAGCAGGCTTAGAGTTTTCCATCATCATGGTATGTTAATACAGAGTAGAAATTTTTTAGAAATAGTAATTTTAGTTTTATGAGGCTGAAGATACAGAATAGTGCTTTTTAGAAACAGTAATTTTAGTTTTAAGGAAATTTGGCTAGCTTTTTGATCTGCAGAAAGCTTAACATTTCTTTGTAGAGAACATTGATTTTATTGAATTCTACAGGTATAGTAAATATGGCTTATGTTGAACTGTATAGATGTAAAGGGAATATCTATGCAGATTTGAAAAGGAAACGTGCTTTAGACAAGAGACATGATGCCCTTACATTTGATGGCATTTTTTTTCCTTTAGGAATGAACCTCAGCTCTTCTATTCTGCCTTGTAAAATGCATAGCCTCAAAGCAGGTGATTATTTTTTTATTTGGTTTTTATTGTTTTGTTTAGCTTTGTTTTGCCAACCTAGTCTTTCTGTGAAACACTGAC
This sequence comes from Myotis brandtii, assembly GCF_000412655.1. NCBI lineage: Eukaryota > Metazoa > Chordata > Mammalia > Chiroptera > Vespertilionidae > Myotis > Myotis brandtii. The sequence goes on along the minus strand of NW_005357691.1, from coordinate 188,862 downwards.
TATGATCTCTAAGGAAAACAAAGTTATAAATCTTCTGATAACCTAAAATAATTTAGAAATTAGTTAAAAATGTTGTCAGGGGTTAATCAAAAGTGGTGATAATCAAATCAAAATAGTGTGTGAGAAACCAGCTCCTTATATATCAGCTTGTATGCTGTTTCAGATATGACTGGATTTGCAAGAGCCTCATGTTCTCTTGGGACTGTCTTCCCTTCCTAATATGTTTTCATAACAACTTTATTAAGATATAATTCACATACCTTACAATTCAGCCATTTAAAAGGTATAATTCAGTGGTTTTACAATATAGTCACAAGTTGTGCAACCATGACTACAGTCAATTTGAGAACATTGTCATCACCCCAAAAAGAAACCCTCTACCTTTTAAGCATTCATATTTCATTTTCTCCCAATGCCTCCCAGCCCCAAGCAACCACTAATCTACTTTCAATCTCTATGATTTGCCTTCTGGTCATTTACTATAAATGAATTCATATAATATCTGGTCTTTCATGAGTGGCTTCCTAAATAGGCTTTGTCCTATGTGGAATGAGAACTTGTCATCTTAAGAACTGTGACTACTGTGAAAGGAAGTGGTTGGTAAAATCAGTAGATGTAAGGACGGAATGTCAGATACCTAATAGGTTTCTCATTCAATCGCATGCTGAATAGTTTTTTCCTCATAACCAAATATTCATGACATACTACTACTTATAATATTTTGGTTAGTCTCTAGAGTGGATATTGAAATCTTTGCCTGCCTAGCCAGTAAAGTCCTGCTAAAAATGATGCCAAATAATTTGGAAAATAATTGACATAGTAGTTTTCAAATGTGTCTCACTTTGCTAGCAGCTTATTTATATACTCAGGGCCAGGTGAACTTCCGAATTTCTTTACTTTCCTCCAGTGAATTTCTGCTATCTTTTTCAAGTATGTACCATCGAACTGAAGTGATTCAGGTGAATTTTAACAGGGCTAAATAGGTTAGGTCCAAATTTTATTTATACTATGAGACAGTCCATGACTACCTAGGGTAAGGGGTGGGGAACTTTTTTTCTGCCAAGGGCCATTTGGGTATTTATAACATCATTCGCAGGCCATACAAAATTATCAACTTAAAAATTAGCCTGCTGTATTTGGTTAAACATTTAATTAACTCACCCCCAATGCCTTGGCAGGGCCAGACCAAGTGATTTTGTGGGCCTTATATGGCTCAGTCCATGGGCAAGACAGTCTCCACCTCTGACCTAGGGTAAGTCCCAAAAATGTAGTAATGTAAGCTAATTCAGCCTGCAGATGACTGATTTCAGTGACATTCAGAAGTCTGAACTATTGAAAGCTCTCTAGAATATGGGAAGACTCACTTCTTAGTAACCAGGGAACCAGCCAAATGCTATGAGCTAATGGTTCAGCTGCAGAAAATGTAGAACAGTGAATTGGAGCTCTCTGTAACCCAGTGGTTCTCAACCTTGGCTGCACATTAGAATCACCTGGGAATCTTTTTTAAAAAAAATATATTTTATTGATTTTTTACAGAGAGAAAGGGAGAGGGATGGAGTTAGAAACATCGATGAGAGAGAAGCATCGATCAGCTGCCTCCTGCACATCCCCTACTGGGGATGTGCCTGCAACCGAGGTACATGCCCTTAACAGGAATCAAACCTGGGACCCTTCAGTCCCCAGGCTGACGCTCTCAGTGGTTCTCAATCTTGGCTGCACATTAGAATCACCTGGGAATCTTTTTAAAATCCTGATTTCTGGGCCTCCTCCTCCGGAAATTTTGTTTCTTTGTTACTAGTGTTGTGGCCCCAACCCATAACAAAGAAACAGAATTTCCGGAGGATGAGGCCCAGAAATCAGGATTTTAAAAAGATTCCCAGGTGATTCTAATGTGCAGCCAAGATTGAGAACCACTGCCTTAGGGAATGTTTCCTAAGCAGTGTAGCTTCTTTTTCAGTGGCATGACAGCATCTTCTTGGCTCTATGTGGCCTGTTTCCATGACGTATTGAGCAGTGTTGTTTGTTGTGAGCATCAGTACCTATAACACAAGAAAAGCACATTCTTTTGAATATGTTTCCTCACTTTTAATGACCTGCTCTGTCTAATAAATAAATGATTGTCTCACCTTTACCCTGCTTGGGGCAGTGGATTTTTAATTTTAATCTCATTTTCTTCTGCTTCTCTGTCCCCAGAAAAGATTAAGAGCTAATTTTATGACTATTTTTTAAATTGATTTTATTTATTTAAGAGAGGGAGAGATAGAAACATCAATGATAAGAGAGAATCATTGATGGGCTGCTTCCTGCACGCCTCACCCTGGGGACCGAGCCTGCAACCTGGGCATGTGCCCTGACCAGGAATCAAACCATGACCTCCTGGCTCATAGGTCGATGCTCAATCACTGAGTCATGCCGGCTGGGCTTGACTATTTTTTCTAGTGTGATGCTGTTTTACTGAATTCAATGGATACTTTAATTTTTATTGTATATGTAATGTCTTATTGTAATTTAATGTTTTTTTAGAGTCAAAATAAAATGAATAATCTCATTTTTATTTATAATTTGTCAAATAACCTTTGGGATATAAGAATTTTGGTCCTTGAGTAACAGTATCTAATAATTTCATCACAAATTTGTTAGATAGCCAAACTGCCATTACAAAATGTCACTTTATATTTAACAGGAAATCATGATTAAAGCATTAGGAGGCAAATCTAAAGTTTACTGAAAATCCAAAAGGAAGTTCTGGTTTGCAAAGCTTGGCACTTATCTGCAAGTATTTTTTAAAATAGCACTACCAGTACAGTGGAATCTTGGTTCTTGAACTTAATTTGTTCTGGAAGGCTGTTAGAGAAGCGATTCGTTTGAAAACCAAATCATTTTTTTTCCCATTAGAAAGAATGTAAATTGAATTAATGTGTTCCAGACCCCCAAATGATTCCCTGCTATAACCTTCCTTAATTACAGTACATGTCTAATGTACTGTTTAATGGATAACCAAACACTTCTTTCTTAAATATATCGAACCATTCCCTACTAGCCTTAGACAATCACTTTCAGCACTCTTTCCAGGGGTGTCTAGCAAGTCAGTATATGGCACCTTCGCTTTTTCACATATGGTGGGCTCTGAAATACTGTCACTGGCTAACTGCTTTTTGTTTATCCAATTTAACAACAGTTCTTCTACCTCTTCAATTGCCTGTGATCATTGTTTCTTTCACAACTAACAACATTAGCCATCTTGCCTCCTTATTTTTTTAAAATTGATTTTAGAGAGGAAGGAAGAGGGAGATAGAAACATCAATGATCAGAGAGAATTATAGATCGACTGCCTCCTGCACGCCCCCTACTGGGGATTGAGCCTGCAACCAGGGCATGTGCCCTTGAATGGAATCGAACCCGGGTCCTTCAGTCCACAGGCCAACGCTCTATCCACTGAGCCAAACCAGCTAGCACCCTCCTTATGTTTTAAAATTGTTTTAATCATCCATTTCACCAGCAACAAAAGCAACACACACACACACACATATTCACAGCACAATTATCTGAGACGTTAGCAAGGCAAGGTTTAGCTGGAAACTGACTTTACTGGCCCATTTTCTCCTTTGTTTGTGGCCTGAGAGATGCTTTCTGTCATGCTGATGTATAATGTGAAAGCGTTGTCAGGTGGAGAACCAAAGTTAAAACTGAGACTTTTTTTTTCTGTGAATAACGGTTGAGAACAGAATTGTTTGAGATGAGAGATGTTTGAGAACTGAGGTTTGATTGTATTTAAATCTACCTAAGAATATCTAAAACAACCTATTCATCAAGTACTCTTTAAAGAGGAAAAAAATACATGAATATGGCAAAAAATCAGATGATACTGAAAGGCATGAAATGAAAACTTGCCCTTTTCTTTCTACTCCTGGTAATACTTCTCTCCAATGATAATCGGCTTAAAGTGTCTTGAATGTTCTTTCAGGAAAAAAATTATTTGCCAGTAAATATATACATTTTTAAAGTTTATGTGAATGGAATCAGATGGAATTATACTCCTCTGTACCTGGCTTTTTTGCTGTCTTATAATATCTTTCAGTATCAGTATATACTGAAATAACTCATTCTTTTTAATGACTGTGTGGTATTCTGATGTGTGAATGTGTTATAAATGTTTAAACATTTTCTATTGCCAAACCATATTGCAGTGAACATACTTGTACATATAATGTGATTATACCAATGGTGTTCATTACTAGCAGTAGAATTGCTGGGTCAAAGAGTATTTTTTATTTCAGTTGTTATTGCCTAATTGTTCTCCGGAAATCTTTGCCCAGCTATAAGTCAACATATAATCCTATATAATAAGAGGGCAATATGCAAATTGACACTAATGGCAGAATGACCGAGAACAACCCATCACTATGATGCGCACTGACCACTAGGGGCAGACGCTGCCCTCTGGTGGTAAGTGCGCTTCCACAGGGGGAGTGCTGATCAGCCAGAAGCTGGCTCATGGCTGGCCAGTGCAGTGACAGTGGCGGGAGCCTCTCCCACCTCCGTGGCAGCACTAAGGATGTCTGACTAGCAGGGAGTGGGCCTAACTCATTAGTCAGACATCCCCCAAGGGCTCCCAGGCTGCCAGAGGGATGTCTGATTGCCAGCTTAGGCCCAATCCCCCTGAGAGCAGACCTAAGCCGGCAGGTGGACATCCCCCGAGGGGTCCCGGACTGTGAAAGGGTGCCAGCTGGGCTGAGGGACCCCCTGAGTGCATGAATTTTCATGCACCAGGCCTCTAGTGTATAATAATTATTTATGAGGCCCATGCCAATACTGGGTTTAGTAAACTTTTTAAAATTTGATAATCTGAAATGAACAAACAAATCAGAAACAGATTTATAGATACAGAGAACAGACTGATGGTTGCCAGAGGGGATGGGGGTTGGGGGACTGGGTGGAAAAGGTGAAGGGATTGAGAAATACAGATTGGTAGTTACAGAGTAGTCATGGGGATGTGAACTACAGCATAGGAAATATAGTTAATAATATTTTAATAACTGTATGGTGACATGTGGGTACTAGACTTATCAGGGGGATCACTTTATAAAGTATATGATTGTCTAGCTACTATGCTGTACGCCTGAAACATACAAATTAATTATGAATTTAAACTGTACTTGAAAAAAAATTTTAAAGAAAAGCAATAAGAACACTGGCAAATGTCAAAATCAACAGTTTCAGAACTCTGGAATTAACCAAAGTATTGCAAAAATTCCTAGTAGGGTTTGTTTAAAAAAAAACAGCTACAGCACAATAACAGGAATGTTTGTGGTGTTTTAAATTGTTCTCTTCTCATCCTTTTCTCTTCTGCTCCATGGTAGCCTTGAAAATCGAGAATCACAACTATTCTGTGAGAATTATTACTATTTAACATGCCTGGCAACTCTTTGAAAAAGACATTCTTGGGGCTTGTCCATAATTAAACACTCTGAGAGCTCGCTCTGTCTGAACAGCCTCTTCACTATTTTGAGGTACAAGGTAGGAATTCCTGTAGTGCAGTGCTGAATAGAAGTGACAAAGGTGGGAATCTTATATTGTTTTGATTTTGCAAGGAATGCTTCCAATTTTTCACTACTAGGAATAATATGTCTTACAGATTTTCAGTAGATACCTTCCTAACAAATGCTTTTAAGGGAGAGAAATTGATTTGTTGTTCCACTTTATGCATTCATTGGTTGATTCTTGTATATGCCCTGACCCTAACCCCCTTACCGGGGGATCAAACCTGCACCCTCAGCATCTTGGGATGATGCTCTAACCAACTGAGCTACCAAGACAGTACTGGTGTGCTGTTGTTGTTTTTTTAAATTTATTTCCTCTCAGCTCCAAAATCACTCTTCTAGCCTGCTCTGTGAAAATGGTTATGGTTCCTTTCATTTTTTTCTTGTGGAACTTGACACAAAAGATTATCTGTAGAGGGTGCTAGAGACATTCATTACAGGGAGAAAGTTTTGCTTCCTGGTTCTGGGGGATGCTGGCACAGCTGGCTCCTGCTGGGCACCAGAATCTCCAGCATCAGTCTCTGCATCTCACATAGCTTATCCAGAGCCCAGTTGGTACAGGGTAGTGTGGCTAGCAGCACTCTATGGCAAACAGCTTCCCTGGAACTCCTCTTAGGCAATAATAAATCTCAGTGTCTTCTGGTGAGACACTTCCTCAAGTACATTACTCTCAAACACTCAGTAGTAGTTCCAGCAACTCCCAGAAAGGGAGTTGTTTCTAGAGAGGCACCACAACTTGACTGCCATTTTCTGAGTTACTTCCAGGCTCCTCCAACAAGGTCAGGATCTTAACACGTTGCATGTGGATTCTGGGTTCTTTGACCTGGGTGCTCTGTCTCTGCTGGGAAAACATCTCTTCTTTAGTTGTACTCAGTCCAGGTTGTGGGACTATTCCTGGATGATTTACTCTGTGGAGCTCTGTGTCAGCTCTGTGGAGACACTTCCTTGGGTGCTGATCTCACCAATGGGGAGGCATTTTCCTTGTGTCTAATGTACTGTTTTGCTGTGATCATTGTTTCTTTCACAACTTGTGTCAGCGATGTTGGGGAGGGGGCTGTCCTTGTCACTCTATTTCAGTTTTATGAAGCTTTTCTTGTATAACTCTCTCAGAGCTGGTGAGGGGATTCTTCCTTGGGTGCTTGTATCAGCACCAGGGGTGGCAGTGTTTGTTGGCTTGCTATCCAAGCCCTGGGAGGGGAACTTTTCTTTGGGTGTTCTGTATCTGCCTTGGGGCTGTGGCTCTTTCCTGGGTACCTTAGCTCAGCCCTTGGGTTGCTCTCCCTTGAGGGCTCTATCTCAGCCTGTGAGAGGCTCTCCTTGGTGCCTAACTCAGCACTAAGGGGGCACATTTCCCTGGGCACTCTCTCAGCTATGATGGGGCAGTATTTTTTTGTGTGTTTTGCTCATCCCTAGTGGGAACTCTTAGTGGGTGCCCTATCCCAGTCCTGAGGAGACCTCTTTCGGTGGCTCTGTCACAGTTCTGTGGGGTGACCTTTCTTGGATTCTCAAAGACTAAGCTGGAACTCTCCCTTGGCAGCTCTATCTTAGTCATAGGTGAGGTGGACCTTTACTTTGGGTACTTTCTCACCAATTGGGAGGCATTTTCCTTGCGCACCTTATGTCAGCCATGTTGGGGAGGGGGCTGTCCTTGTTGCTCTATCTCAGTTCTGTGAAGAACTTTTCCTTATGTTATTCTCTCAGTGCTGGTAAGGGGATTCTTCCTTTGTGCTTCTCTCAGCATCAAGGGTGGGCATGTTTCTTGGTTTTCTATCCAAGCCCTGGGAAGGGAACTTTTCTTTGGATGCTCTACCTCAGCCATAGGTGAGGTAGACCTTTGCCTTGATTGGGGCTCTTTCTCAGGGTTCAGTCTGAGATCTGAGGTGGCTGGGACTATTTTTTTGAAGGTTGATCTCTGCACAGGAGGAGGATCTTTCTCTGCCCTAGTTCAGAACATTTCCTTGAGCATTTCATCTCACTTGTGTAAGGCTGGCTGCTCTTCCTTGGGTCCTCATAGCAGGAGACTTCTTTGGAGCTCTGTCTGCCTTAGGTGATGGAATCTCCTTGGATGCTCTGTTTCAGCCCAGGAGTGAGATACTTTTCCTCGATTTCTATATATCAGCTTTGAAAGAGTTCTCTCTAACCTTTAACTATGTCCTTGGGCATCTATGTGGGAATCTGGGTTAGCAATGTATGAGAGTTCTTACTGTATCATATACTCACAAACACTTGCTATAATCAGTCTGTAATTTCAACCACTTTGGTGGGTGTGCAGTGATGTCTCATTATGTCTAAACTTTCATTTTATACTAATTAATCAGGTTTGCTTACCATTCACTTATGTCCTTTATGAAGTGATTTTTCAGGTCTTTTACCCATATTTTATTGAGATATTTCTATTTTTAAAATTGGCTTGTAGTTTCACATATATTCTGGATTTCATTCATTTTTTACATATACATATATTTAAATATATAATTTTGAGTATCTTCTATAGATCTCTTTTGACTATTTTGCAAAATATTTTTTATTTGTTTTTATAGAGAGAAGAAAGGAGGGGGATAGAGAAATAGAAACATGGATAAAGAGGAACATCATTGATCAGCTGCCTCTGGCATTCCCCCTATTAGGGATGCAACCTGCAACCCGGGGCATGTGCCCTAACCAGGAATTGAACCGGCAACCTCTTGGTTCCTGGGTCGACACTCAGCCGCTAAGCCACACCAGCAGGGCCTGTTTTGATTTTTTACTCTCTTAATGCAGGAGTGTTTTTTGATAAACAGGAAGTTTAATTTAAATAAGTCTAATTAATCAATTTATTCTTTATGGTCAGTGCTTTTTTTCCTTTTAAAAATCTTTGCCTACCCTAAAGCCATGAAGATAATATTCTAGGTTTTCTTTTAGATCTCCTATTATTCTCCCATAAAGTTTTTATAAAACAGATTGAAGTAAGAGTTAAGATTTATTTTTCCCCTGTAGAATGGATTTATTAAAAGAACTATCATTTTTCCACAATGCTTTGCAGGCCCTGTTGTTATAAATCTAGCATTTATCTATTTCCAGATTGATTTCTAGATTCTCTATCCTCTTCCATGGTGTATTTACCTGCCTTTTCTCCAATGCTACATATTTTTCATTATTTTACCTTTACAGTAGGTCTTATATCTGGTAGTGTGTTTCTTTCAACTTTGACTATTTTTTTCTTCTTATAGTTTCTCTTGGTTATTTTAAGCCTTTTGATACACATATACTTTTTTTTGTTTGTCTTGTTAACCCTCATTAGAGGATATTTTTCCATTGATTTTTAGAGAGTGGAAGGAAGGGAGAGAGAGAGGAGGAGAGAGAGAGAGAGAGAGAGAGAAGAAGAAGAAGAAGAAGAAGAAGAAGAAGAAGAAGAAGGTGAAGAAGAAGAAGAAGAAGAAGAAGAAGAAGGTGAAGAAGAAGAAGGTGAAGAAGAAAAAAGACACATCGACTGGTGGCCTCCTGCACACGCACTGAACAGGGCAGGGATCCAGCCTGTAACCGAGGTATGTGGTATGTATGTGCTCTTGCCCTGAATCGAACCCGAGACCCTTCAGTCTATGGGCCAATGCTCTATCCACTGAGCCAAACTGGCCAGGGCCCCATTTACTTTTATATTATGAGCTTGAAATTTCTCCCCAAATTAACATGGTGAAATTTAAATATGATTGCTATAATCATTCTGGGGATACATAACAATAACAACTTAATAATGAGATTTCTAATTTATGCAAAAGTATTTCTCTCCATTTATAGAAGTCTTTAATGTCTCTCAGTGATGTTTTATAGTTTTACATGTAGTACTCTAACACATCTTTCATTAGATTTATTTTGGGGTATTTGATATTCTTGATACTATTTTCAATTGTATCTAAGATGTCTTTTTCTTGTTATTTCTGTTATTATACAGAAACACAAGTAATTTTTTATTATTGCCCCTATATCAAGTAAATTGGTTACATTTATTTATGAATTGTAATTATTTTCTGTCTTTTTGAATATTCTATGTACAGAGAACTGTCATCTGTGAATAATAACAATTTTACTTCTTTCTTTCCAAACTATTTTATTTTCCTGGCGGGACCTCCATACATTTTTAATATATATATATATTTTTATTGATTTCAGAGAGGAAGGGAGAGGGAGGGGGAAGAGAGATGAAACATCAATGATGAGAGCGAATCATCAATTCACTGCTTCCTGCAGGACCCCCACTGGGGATCAAACTTGCAACCACGGGCCTGTGCTCTGACTGGGAATCGAACCATGACCTGGTTCATAGGTCAACATTCAACCACTGAACACACCGACCAGGCCTCCATATATTTTTGATACATAGTGGACATCCTTGTCTTGTTTACAAACTCAGGGAGAAATTATAAAAAAAACACCCAGAAAACTGACCTTGGTGTATACTGGGTCTGTGTAGTTCTGTGTCATTATATCACGTGTGTAGATCCAGGTAATCAGGATATAGAATTAATGCATTCCTTTCAATGCCAAGGTCAGATGACTTTTTATTTTGTTTTCTTTTTCCCTGTGTCCTCCAGGTCTTCAGTTTGATGGACCCAGTGCCCCCATCTATAAGGCAAGAGCCCCCCCTTCCCAGTCCCTTTGTGCACTTGGCATCCTGTCCTTGGCTCACTGCCCAGCCCCCTCCCCCCAGTGGTGGCTGGTCTCGGATTTTGACAGAGCCCCCATCCAGATGAAACATCAGACAGGAGTCTGAGGTGAGGGGGGAGGGGGCCCACTTTTTCCAGCCGAAGGAGTGGCTGGAGTTCCAGGGAGGCCTTCCAAGACCGCGCCAAGGCACTGAGCCACCGCGGGTGCTGCTGCTTCCACTGCGAGAGGACGCTGCTGCCACAGCTGTGGCTTCGGCTCCTGCGTTGTGTTGCCTCTGCCAGGGCTAGCGCCTCCGAGATGGATGCCCTGTGCCCTGCCCGCTTTCCCCACTTAACAGAGCTCCAAATCAAGGTCTCTGCAAGTACATCCGACTGGTGGGACGTAGATCACATCAAGAGCCCTAACTACAAAGGAGCCTGGGAAATGTAGTTTTAGTTTTCTCACCTCTGTATGTTAAACAGAGGTTGGAATGGCTAGAAGCCTCCTCTGTCCCCACCCCCAGCTACCAGTAAGCCCTCTGCCACCTGCTTCTGTCACTTTCTCAGTTCTCTGTTATCTTCTTATAGCACTTATCTGTACCTGAACTACCTCATATGCGTCGTGATATGCTTATGGCTTCTCTTCCCCAATCCTATATAATAAAAGCCTAATATGCAAATTGACCAAACAGGGGACCAACCAGTGGAATGACTGGTAGCTATGACATGCACTGACCACCAGGGGGCAGATGCAAGCTGCCCCCAGCCCATAGGCCCCAGGCCAGCCAAGGCGGGTGCAGTGGGGGGGCCCCCCAATTGCCCTGCCAGTCACCCCACAGATCGGCCCTGATTGCCGGCCAGGCCTAGGGACCCTACCCATGCATGAATTTCATGCACCAGGCCTCTAGTAGACTATAAGCTTCTTGAAGGCAAGGAATCTGTCTTATTCACAACTTTCCCCCCTGTGCCTGTAATTTGGATCTCAGAATATATATCCATTGACTGACTAAAGTGCTTTCAGCAAGGCCCTAGCTGGTTTGGCTCCGTGGATAGGGTGTTGGCCTGCAGACCAAAGGGTCCTGGGTTTGATTCTGGTCAAGGGCAGATTGGCTGTAGGTGTGAGGGAAGTGGAAGAACAGCAACGACTTCCACTTGGGGACTTGAGCAGTTGAGCGGATGAAGGTGCCATTCACGAGGCAGGGAGAGGCTTATAGAGAGAAATTAATAGTTCCATTTTGAAGATATCAGTTTGATTTGCTTGTGAAACTTCCTAGCAGGGCAACCAACCAGACAGTTGGATCTCAGAAAGAGATGAACTAGACACAAATGTTGAAACCATCAGCAGAGGGGTGGTATTTAAAGCCATGGGAACGGATGAAATCTTCTAGCAAGATGAAATCTTCTAGCAAAGAGCGCAGAGTCAAGCCCTGAAAAGCTCCATTCTGAGTTTTATTTATTTTTGTTAATATACTTTTATTGATTTCAGAGAGGAAGAGAGAGGGAGAATGAGATAGAAACATCAATGATGAGAGAGAGTCATTGATCTGCTGCCTCCTGCACACCCCGCAATGGGGACGGAGCTCACAGCCCAGGCATGTGCCCTTAACCAGAATCGAACCTGGGACCCTTCGGTCTGCAGGCCAACGCTCTGTCCACTGAGCCAAACCAGCGGAGGAGTTGGCAAACTGAAGTCAAAAGAATGGTGTTCTGCAAGCCAACAGATAAGAAGAGAGAAGGAACTGCCCTTGAATGCACCAGGCCCCAGGGCTAAATTCTCCTTTGCTCTGACCAGAGCAGGGACACCATGCAGAGCCAGGCCCTAGCTTCTGGGGCACCCATGAGCTTCTCTCACCCTAATATGCTCTGCCCCCTTGCAGGCCATGTTGGGTATGTGCCTTTCCTTCCATTTAGCTTCTTTGTACTTCACCCACCTTAGGTCACCCTGACAGCTTCTCTGGGGACACTCAACACCCTCGCTGACCTCCCAGACAGTGTGGTGCGGGGAAGAGGCCAGAAGCAGCTGACTATTTCAACCAGTGACCGGAAGCTTTTGAATTTCATCCTCCAGCACGTGACCTACACCAGCACGGTGTACCAGCACCACAGGGTGGATGTGGGTGAGATCCTGTCCTTGGATGGCAACATGCTGAGGGAGCCGGAAAACACCACTGGGCCCTCTCCAAGTCTTCCTCCTCCAGGAAGCCTGCCTGCATGGAAGATGCTTTCCTTGCTCCTGTTTCTAACCCTAGACACCTAACTTCGAAATTACTGTACCCAATACTATCCCCACGTTGCTACTGATCCCATAGAAGGGACTCCAGGCAAGGACAGGTGAAGAGCCTCCTCTTCTCTATGAGGACAGATCTTTCATGCTGTGCACCTGGAAACCGTCCAGTTCTGTTCCCTATTCTCTATCGCTCTCAGAGCTGAAGACTTCAGCTGCGGTAGAGGAGGGGGGCAGTCTATGCATCCGTTTATTGTCCTGGGTATTAACAGGAAAGGGGATGTGGGGAAACTCCCAGTCCAAAGGACAGTGGCTTTGACTCCTCCTTCCCAATCAACCCCCTCCCCCAAGCTCCACCCCAGGAATTCCCTGGAGAACAATTCCTGCCCGTTTCTGGATGAATCAGTCACCCCTTTCTCTCTCTCTCTTTTAATATATATATATATTTTTATTGATTTCAGAGAGGAAGGGAGAGGGAGGGGGAAGAGAGATGAAACATCAATGATGAGAGCGAATCATCAATTCACTGCTTCCTGCAGGACCCCCACTGGGGATCAAACTTGCAACCACGGGCCTGTGCTCTGACTGGGAATCGAACCATGACCTGGTTCATAGGTCAACATTCAACCACTGAACACACCGACCAGGCCTCCATATATTTTTGATACATAGTGGACATCCTTGTCTTGTTTACAAACTCAGGGAGAAATTATTTGATATATCACCATTAAGTATGACATTTGCGATAGGAATTTTTTGGGGGTAGATACTCTCTATTAGGTTAAGAAAATTGCCTTTCTGTTATAAGTTACTGATAACTTTTATCATGAGTGGTGTTGAACTTAGACCCATCTATGAAATGGTCATGTATTTTTTTCTTCTTCTGTTTTTTTTTAAGTATGGTTAAGATTGACGAATTTTTAAATGTAAACCAATCTTGCCTTCCTGAACTAGTCTACACTGTGACATGATGTATATATATTTTAAATATATTTTTGGTTTCTAATTTTTTGTTTAGGATTTTTGTGTTTATTTTTAGAAAAGAGATCTTGTCTTATAGTTTTATCTTCTACTGGCATCAGGTTTATATTGACCTCATAAAATGAATTGGGAACTAGTCCTTTATTTTTTATTTTCCAAAAGAGCTTGTGTTATTTCTTTTTTTTTCTTTTAGAGTAATTTACTATGTTTATGTAATTACTAGTGGCCTGGTGAAATTCATGCACATTAAAAGGGAATTAATTAGAGGAAATATTTTAATATTGCTATTTGCCCTTTCTCTATAATAGAAGTGTCAGAGATGAAAGAAAATTAGTAAAATGTATATGAGACAGTTCAATTCCTTGTTGTCAGGGATCTTACATTCCAATGGCAGATAACATATACATAAACAAAATGACTACAGATTATAATAAATACTATGAAGATAGTAGTATATGTTATTTCTTCTTTAGTGTTTGGAGGACTCATCAGGAAAGCCTTTTGGACAGGAAGGTTATTAATATTTTGTTACTTGTTTTACCAGGTACAGGAATACTCAGATTTTATGTTTCTTCTTTGATAAATATTGGTTTTATTTTTTTTTCTATTAAGTGTCTCTACTTCCTCTCAATTTTCATATCAGAAATAATGTCTTTCACAGTATTCCCTCCATTTTTATAACCTCTTCTGGGTCTATGTTTATGCCTTCTTTTAAATTTTTTTTTTAGTATATTTATTTACTTTAAAAATATGCTTTTATTGATTTCAGAGAGGAAGGGAAAGGGAGAGAGAGATGAAACATCAATGATGAGTGAGAATCATTGATTGGCTGCCTCCTGCACACTCCACACTGGGGATCGACCCTGCAACCCAAGCATGTGCCCTGACCAGGAATCGAACCTCAAACCGTGACCTCCTAGTACATAGGTCGACGCTCAAGCACTGAGCCACACTGGCTGGGCCTTTTCATTCTTTATATAGTTTATTTGTGGATAAACTTTATCTTGAATAATTGCACCCAAGATTTGTCTCTGCCTTTGTTGATCATCCCTATTGTCATTTTCTTTTTCTATTATTAGTATTGCTTTACTTTAAAATAAAGCTCATTCTTCCTCTTTATTTGTATTTGTTGTATTCTTCTTCCTAAGTTGACATAGATAATCAATTTTCAGACTTATTTATTGTCTAATAAAAGCATGCAAAACTATATCTCTTTGTCTATGTGCCACTTGAACTGCATTCCACAAGTTTTGCTATTCAATATTTTCCTCATGGTTCACTTGTAAATATTTACTTAGAATGTGTTTAAAATTTTGGATTGCTTTTTCTTGTTGCCATTGACTTCTAGTTTATTTTCATTTTATTTAGAGAAGATCATCAATATGAAAGTAAACATTGCAATTTTTTAAAAAGAATATGGCCATTTTTGCAAGTATGCTTAAGAATAATTTTTATTCTAACCAGAATAAAAATTGGATACAGGCTTCTATTTATGGCCATAAATCAAGTTTATTAATTGTAACTTTCAATATATACATTTACTGTTTTTGACCTAAGGCTAAACAAATCAGGACATTCTAATGCCCCCTTTACCACAATAACTGGTTCAAGTATGAGAATGTGAACTAAAGGGTCCAATTACAGTAAATCTTAGGACTTCTAGGAATGCTAGGACAAAGATATAACCACTTTTTATTGCTAAATATAACTGAAGTAGCTTGTAATTTAGGAGCTCTGACAGCCATCATGGAATCATGAGGAGGAGCCAGCACTGGAATGAAAGTGGCATCAAAGAAAGCAGAAGAGAATAATAAAAAGAGACTAGGCTCTTGGTAATATTACTGCTCCACTGGATTAAGTTTCATCTAAAGCTAATTTTCAGTTGTGTGTTGACTTCTTGTAGCATTTAGCCAAAATGAGTGGAGTTTTCTCTTCCTACAATTGAAAGCACCCTATGAAAGCAGTGTTCATTGCAGAAAATAAAAGAAGAAACACACAATACATTTGAAAATCACCAGTCATTCTACCACTCAGAAACAAACACTTTTCACATTTAGTATTACAAAAACCTGGAGACAATTGTTTTATACTTTTATCTTAGTGTGAAGAAATTTTGTCTATCAAAGTTCCCCTACTGTGACAAAACTCTACTTTTTAGTAATCCAGAGACTGAAGTGTAGCTCTCTGAGGGGGACAAGTTCCCTTCTGCAATAGAAGTATGAAGAATTTTTATTCTAATAAAGTAAGAAGAATTTTTATTCTAATAAAAATTTTTATTCTAATTCCACTTTTTAGTAATCCAGAGACTGGAGTGTAGCTCTCTGAGGGAGAAGAATTCCAATAGATAGATCCAGTGTGGGGTGGGGTAGGGGGAACACTAAGAAACCAAAGGTGTGATGGATTCCTCTGTTGTGCGAGTCATGTCTGAGTATGGTTAAGCTTCCTGTGCTGCTCAACCTTCAAATGGTCACATTTGTTCAGGCCCTGATCTTCAACATTTTGGGTTCAAAATGCAATTTGAGTAGTTTCCTAGGGAATGCTAATTTTCATAAGGTTGACTTCACACGAAGAAACCTCATAAGAAATTAACTGATTAATCAATGTATCAATTTTGTGGTGAGAAATGTAGGGCTAAGCAAACTGAAATGCCTTTTCACTATTCATTTGTTTTCCTAGGTTCCTTTTATTTATTTTTTACTTATTAAAATTTGTTTTTTAATAATTAGTGAATGTTGGTTAAAAATTTAGGAACTTCAGAAAAGTCCCATCATTCAAGCTCACCCATAGTTACCCCTTTGATGTATTACTTCCTTTGCTTTGATTTTTTTCCCTTCTGCATAGTATGTATTTTGCTTCTCAGTGGTTTTGCTTGGTATGCATAACCAACTCTTAATTATCTGTCATGGACTATCTAATTTGTGGGTTGACTATCATTAGACCTAAGACAAATAATTTGTGAAAAAAATATTAAAGCTATCACAAATCAGTGAAAAACTTTATTCAACAAATATCTATTGAATGTCTACTCTATGCCAAGCACATAACTACAGAGTGAACAGCTGGCACACATGGAGTTAACTGCCCTATGTCCTCCCTCACCTACCAGAGGAGGTCTCTCTACTTCCCTCAACTCCATCAGACAGGGGTCCTTGGTCAAACAGAGGTTCTTAATTTTATAAACTCAAGGCTAGAGATGGAGGGATTAAGTGAAAGAGGGGAATCACACTTCAATTCCACTCTGATATTTGAAGATTTCCTAGATTCTGTTTAAACATTCTTGAAGATAGCACATGGGGCCTCATCCTATAGATTTCCATTACTTTTTCGTTCTGGCTAGTCTTAATGATGACCACTTACTTTACACATCTCTATGCTTTCATAAGATGTGACTCTTCCAAGTAAAGAGATTATGATTAACAGATTATATTTAAGGCTGACTATTTTTTAAAAATATATTTTTATTGATTTCAGAGAAGAGGGGAGAGAAACATCAGCGAAGAGAGCGAATCATTGATTGGCTGCCTCCTACATGCCCCCTACTGGGGATCGAGCCTGCAACCTGGGCATATGCCCTGACTGGAAATCGAACCCTGACCTCCTGGTTCATAGGTCGATGTTCAACCACTGAGCCACGCTGGCTGTGCTAGCAGAAGACACTGTTACTGCCAAGGCATCCCATTGATTATGGGAATCTTTGCAAACACTGATTTCTCTTAGTCCCAAATATTTTCTTCCCAAACTTGTCCCCGAGTTTTTACCAGTATTATGGCTTCATGGAAAATTAAGTGTTATAACATGTAAAGCCTTTAGAAGAAGACCTGGCTGGTATTAAATGCTCCATGAAAATAATTTGCCCCCTTTGCACTTCTCTTTAGTGGGAAATGCAAATTATTCAGAAAGGTGTTTAATACCATTTTATTCAGATAATGGTAGAGTAGATTCTTGGATTATCCTTGGATGATAAAAACTTTAAGCTAGTCTTTCATACTAATACTTCACATTTTCATCTACCACCAACAGTTAATAGTGGCCATTGCATGGCTTCCAGAGTGAAATAATTGAATCTCTGTGTGATTAGAAGCAGATGATTAAAGATTTCTAAATACTCTGTCCTTCACCATATACAAGTAACATTCTGTAAAATATCCGTCAATATTTGTTAGTGGTGAGTTTAAATTAAATAATCCCAAGAAAATGAGTTATTTCTCTTAATAAGGATTGGGACAGAATGGTTTATACTTCCTCAAAGAGGTAATTATGTGTTTATTCATTTTTGGCTGATGAGATTCACTAATTCACTAAATCATGTACTATATATGCTTTGGACTACACTTATATGTTACCTTTCTCCTTTTTCACTTCTACTGGATTAAAATTAGATGTTATTCTTTCTGAGAATAGTGTTTGTTGGGACATGGTAAACTTTGATGATTAAAACTCACATTAATGGTGTAAATGCATGCTGTACATACATATGTAGAATGTAATTTTGAAATGGTTGTATTCTGTCAGTAATATAATTTGTTTATTGATGTTTCTCAATAAATGAATGATGAAAAAGAGGAATTTGCTGTAAGGCTTGAAAGCAAAATGAAACGTCATAGAGAACACAACAATCCATCTTCATCTAAGACAGTGGTTCTCAACCTTCTGGCCCTTTAAATACAGTTCCTCATGTTGTGACCCAACCATAAAATTATTTTCGTTGCTACTTCATAACTGTAATGTTGCTACTGTTATGAATCGTAATGTAAATATCTGATATGCAGGATGGTCTTAGGCGACCCCTGTGAAAGGGTCGTTCGACCGCCAAAGGGGTCGCGACCCACAGGTTGAGAACCGCCGATCTAAGATAAGCCAGAATTTGACCCTGCTGTCAATGACAGAGGAAGAGGGAAAACCCCATTTTAGGGTCTCAGCCATGTCTATGGAAGAAGGTAAGAATGCCTGTCCTTGCCTCCTGATCTTACCCAGTTACAGTCTGGCCTCTACATCCTCCACTACACTGGAGCTGTTCTCATCAAAGTCACTAATTTTGGCTGATGCTGCCTTTAATTTCTCAGCCACATTTGACACAGTTGTTCACTCTCTCCTTCATGGAAACTTTCTTGGATTTCCATACTCCACAATCTACTGGTTTTCTTCTCCTTATGGGTGACATTTCATTCTTTTTTTCCTCTCCTCTAAATATTGTAATCATTCCTAAATCCTACCATTACTCTATCCCTCTAGTGCACACTGATGTAGTTCACCAAATTATAATAGTTTTTTTTAGCTAATCTCCTTTTCTTCAAACTTGTCCCTCTTTAACTCATCATCTGCAATGTAGCCATAGTTATCATGTCATGCCATGTCCATCCTGAAAACCCATCATGAATTTCCTATGCACTCACAACAAAATCTAAACTCCCAACTCTAGTATACAAGCTCTGCATGACCTGACCCTGCTGTCCTTTCCTAACACACGTCCTATCTGTCTCCTTGTTCTCTCTGCCTCTGTCCTTCACTTTATGGTCCTGGCTTGAGCCTTCATAGGGACTGTGCACATGCCCTACTGCAGCCTGGAACTTCCTCTGCATATGCACAGGGCAGGCTCTTTGTTGCTGGCTCTGCCCAAAGGACACCTCCTCAGAAGGTCGTGCTCCACCACTCTACCCATTGAGGCTTCCCCTGCCCATCTCTGTTACATCCTTGCTTCTTCCCTAACATGAATTCAAATTGTAATTATTTTGTTTTTATTTTGCACTTACCATGTGACTTTCCCATGAGAATTTGTCAAGTCTGAGGTTTCTCTCTGGCCTAGCCTCCTACTATGAAAAAAAATCTGACACTGAGGAGCACATGCATGTTCATGTGGGTTTGATATAATACAAATTGCAGCTCAAACTCTAAATTGGTTTCCAGATGCTCTCATCATCACAATATTTATGAGGAGGTGAGAGAAAGTGGTTAAACCCCACCTAATGGCTTCTTATAAAAATCTATTCCACTGGAACTTATGAATATGGCAGAAAATAGTATTCCACCCAACCAATTAGATTTTCTGTGTCATGATTTAACCAGTCTCAGCAAAGTGGACTGATTCACAAACCTGGTAGTAATATACTTGGAGGAGGAATCATTGCCAGCTATCTCTTTGGAGATGACCCAAAAGGTACAGCAACATCTGATGTGAATGTGATGTCGCACAAATTGCTTTTAAGTCCAGAGGAAATCACTGCTGATATAAAACATCAATTAAGGAAGGAAATTCAAAAGTTTGGACGAAGTAAGTAGTATAGCAATTTTTATTAATTAAACCATGGGAAGTATCTCTCATTTAATGATTTAGAATAGATTCAACTTCCCTACCTCTTGAGGCTCATCTGTTGCCAGAAACAGGTTTTCACATAATTTAGGGTGGCTCCTCTTTACTTGGACTACTAGTAAAATGTCACAATGTACACTTCCCATCTTTTTTTCTTACTTAGTTATTGCTTATAAGTGTTCCATTGGTAAATATGTTTAGGTGTCTTGATTTAAACTTTTAAAAATATTTTTATTAATTTTTAGAGAGAGAAAGGGAGAGAAACATTGATGTGAAAGTGAAGCATCAATTGGCTGCCTCCAGCATGCCCCTTACTGGGAATCAGGGATTGAGTCTCCAACCCTGGCATGTACCCTGACTGGGAATTGAACCAGCAACCTTTTGGTGCATGAGATGATGCCAAACCAACTGAGCCACACTGGCTAGGGCTCTTGATTTATACTTGTAAAATTCATACGCTGTGTAACATTCTAGCCCTTGAGTGATTATGAGATAGTGCATACACCAAGACTGACTTTTATTTCCTCTTCATATATGAGAAATACTGAAGGTTTATTTTTAAATATATCTTCAGAATATGAAAAACTCTTTAAATTGCTTGAAGGAGTACAAGGACCTCTAGAGGAAAAAATTGGTTGAATTTTCAATCAAGGAAGCAACAAGGTGGGTGCAAAAGAGGAACTCTCCAATTTTTTAACAGCTGAGGTGAATTGTGGGTACAGGCCTTGACTTGCTTTTCTCAAACCCTGCTCCTCACTCAGAGTTAAGGCTGTCACCACAGTTATTAAGGTTGATATTATCTGAGTCTGTTTCATTCTTCCAAACTCAAGATTTCTATTCACACCAGAGTTTGAGATGGGCATGGACCTGAATTGACACACTATGTATTTGCTATATTGTCACTTACCCTGAAAATACATTTTCTATTCCCATGTAAATTCTAAGCTCCTCTTTCCATTCCCTACAGTGCCTCCTGCATCACAGGTTCTTTGCACATCTTTTGGCTAATTATTTGTCTCTTTATTTTTATATTTAGAAGAAGACACTTAATTCAGTGCCTTGAGAAGTTACTAGAAAAAATACATTCTGACCTTTTTCGAAACAAAGATAATTACACCCCAAACATGTAATCCTGCTATCAAAATGATTCATGAGAAACAAGAACCAGATTGCTAAGGAGGCATGGGTATGGTTTTAGGAGCTCAGAGTGGCTTTAGCTGGAACAAGAAAATGGGGAACTCAGTCTTACAGCCTTAAGAAACTAGACCTGCCAAAAACCTGAAAGAGCTCAAAAACAGTTTTCTCTCCAAGTCTCCACTTAATGACTGACATCTTCACTTTGGCTTTGAAAGACCCGAAGCAGAGAGACCGATTCCGTAAGGAATCCAGTTTTCCTTTTGTGGAGTACAGTCAGACTAGTGTATAGATCTTAAGAGCATGGGTAATGGAGTAAAGGACACCTGGATTTAAGTCTGATTTTAGCTGTGAACCAATCAATAGTCTTACTTTTGGCAATGACATGACTTCTGGAGGCTCAGTTTTCTCAGGCATTAACTGAAAATCCTAGCCTCATGAGGTAATTGTGGGATTGAAATAAGAATGGAGTAAGAAGCCATAGCGAATCTTGGCCCATTTTACATGCTCAGTCAATGTTCTACTCAGGGTTGGTACTGCATGCATGGCTTAGTACCTAGGAGATGGGTAAGCTCTGGTGCAGAGAGAAGTTCAAGGTGAGTCATTCACTTCTTGTCAGTGATCTACTTTGGAGAATACATAGAGAGCAGAATGCCCCCCCCCACACACACCATGGGGCACAGATTAGCTGAGGGAGTTTCAGCACTTTTTGACAGGATAGTAATACCTGGGAGTCCTCCGAGCTGACAGTCTGAGGCAGAGGCAGATGAAAATTAGTCCATCCCTCCCCTGAGAACTACTCTCAAGGAGGAAGAGTGAGTGGAAAACATTTCTGGATTTAGGGTCATATGGCAAATAGGAACCAATGGGGGACTGTGAGCCTGGGTTAGCCTAAGGCTGTGGAGTCTAGGGACAACACTGAAGGAATGAAAAGAACCTGGAATTTAAGACAGACCTAGCTCTAAGTAGTTGCTTCAGGTGTATCCTCGATTTGCTCTTGACCTGGGGCTTTTAACCTAACCTTTTAAGGTTTGCATACCTTTTTGTAAACTGAGGGTCTTGACAGCATTGACCTCCTAGGTTGGTTGAGAGAATTTATTCATTTGGGTAGACCCAAGATGGTGGCAGAGTAGGTGGAAGTTACACTCACCACCTCCCAGAACAAAACTGGACTTACAACTAAAATATAGAACAATCAATTTGAATAACCAATTGAAGACTAGCTGAAGAGAAGTCTTATAACCAAGAATTTACAGAAGAAACCATATGGAGATGGTAGGAAGGGTAGAGTTGTGAAAAGGGCTGGCTCAGCAACCACGTGGAGGCGGGGTGGGGGTAGGGGATAAGACTCCGGAGGGATATCTCAGCTGAAAAAGTTCCTCCTGAAAACCTAAAATTTTTCCTGAGGAGTGAGGGATTTCAACCCCACACCAGGCTGCCCAGGACACCAAAGGCAGGAAGAGAAGCCCACATAACATCTGGCTGTTAAAATCAGTGGGATTCTGTCTGCCAGGAAGAGATGGATGTCTGCTAGAAACCCAGGCAACTTCTTCTTTAAAAATTTTTAAATAGCTGAAACCGGTTTGGCTCAGTGGATGGAGCGTCGGCCTGCGGACTGAAGGGTCCCAGGTTCGATTCCGGTCAAGGGCATGTACCTGGGTTGCGGGCACATCCCCAGTGGGAGATGTGCAGGAGGCAGCTGATCGATGTTTCTCTTTCATCGATGTTTCTGACTCTCTATCTCTCTCCCTTCCTCTCTGT
>NW_005357691.1:133515-156911 GCF_000412655.1 Myotis brandtii | reverse complement strand
GTTTTGTTTTGTTTTGTTTTGTTTTATTGCTTAAAGTATTACAAAGAGTATTACATATGTCTCCTTTTTTCCTCCTTGACATTCCCCCGGCCTTCCCTACCCCCCAGTGTCTTGTGTCCATTGGTTATGCTTATATGCATGCATACAAGTCCTTCGGTTGATCTCTTACTGCCCACCCCCCCAACCCTCCCCAGCCTTCCTGCTGCAGTTTGACAAAAAACCCCAAAAAATATACAGTGCAATATTAGCCATAAAAAGAAGGAAATCTTAACTTTTGCAACAACATGGATGGATCTAGAGCAGGGGTCCTCAAACTACGGCCCGCGGGCCACATGCAAATACAAATATTGTATTTGTTCCCATTTTGTTTTTTTACTTCAAAATAAGATATGTGCAGTGTGCATAGGAATTTGTTCATAGTTTTTTTTTAAACTATAGTCTGGCTCTCCAGCGGTCTGAGGGACAGTGAACTGGCCCCCTGTTTAAAAAGTTTGAGGACCCCTGACTAGAGGGTATTATGCTAAGTGAAGTTAGGCAGACAAAGACAAATACCATATGATTTCACTTACATGTGAAACCTAAAACAAAATAAATAAACAAAATGGAAACAAATTCATAGATATAAAAAGGGGGTGGTGTTAGAGGACTGGGTGAAAAAGGTGAAGGGATTAAGATATATAAATTAGCAGTTTAAACATAGGCATGGGGTTGTAAATATAGCATAGAAAATATAGTGTATAATATTGGTGGTGTCAGGTGGGTACTAGACTTACTGGGGATCACTTTGTAAGTTTTATAAATGTCTAATCACTATGCTGTACACCTAAATCTAATATAATGTTGAATAACAACTGTAATTGAAAAATATTTTTTTTTTTAAAAAAGAACATCTGAGTTAGGCTTCCTTCCAGGGCTGAAATTGTGCACCCAAGAAAAAGATCCCTCTGCAGGGCTTAGATCAAGTGCCCAAGATAGTGTCCTCCCTTAGGACTGAAAGAGACCAACTTCCTTTCCCAGGCTGAGATAGAGCATCTCAGCAATAGCCCCACTCCCCACAGAGCCCCTGAGGAACCACCCACCACAGGGTTAAGGTAGTGCACCCATGTGAGAGCCCTCTCCCAGAAAGAGTCACCACATTCATATTGAACTTGATGACCAATGGAGTTCTGCTTAGAGCAAGCATACAAGGACCTCCCCCCCCCCCACACACACAAAGGTTGAAATCTAGATCTGGCTGGAGTGCCCCAGGTGTGATTCAATGGATGGCAGAGAGTTTTTGAGGTGCCACACCAGTGGAACTAGCTGGAAATCCACCGTCTGGAATTAGAGATATATCATGCAAGGAAGAATGCCTTTGCCCAGGGCTGAGAGAGTTCACCCAAGGAAAAGTCCCTTCCAAAACATGACTGAAAGAGAGCACACTGGAAAGAGCTTCTCATCACAAGACTGAAATAAGGGACACAAGTAACCCCTACGGGAGCTAGAGCACTCAAGGAAAAGTATCCTCACCCCCAGTGTTGAAATTCTCATTTTGCTGGAGGAGCCTGGCAGAAACTCACAGAATGTCAATAAGATTGTCATTGTACCACACCAGTGGAACATTCTAGAAATCTGCCCTCTGGAAGTTGCTGGAAATCTGCCTCTAAAGGGTCTAGCAATGTTGTACACAGGGAAGTAAATGTCTCACCAGAAGCACTCAGATATATTACTGCCAAAGGAAGGTGTAAGGGAAGCTGCTGGCCATGGAGTGATCCTGGCCACCATGCCCGGCACTAGCCAGGCTCTGGAGAAGCCACGTGAGATGACAAGCCCAGTGGTGGAGAAGCCTGGTGCTCAGCAGGAGTCAGCTGTGCCAGCTTACCTGAACTAGGAAGCAAAACTTTTCCCTTTCAAGGTCTCTGCCGCCCTCTAGTGAACAATCCTCATTAATCACTGCCACAAAAGAAAAATTAAAGGGAGGACCCAGAACATTTTCACAAAGCAGGAAAAAGGAGTGAATTTGGAGCTTAAAGGCAATACAACCAGCATACTTTATTAATAGATTAAAAGAGGAAAGTCATGCGACCATCGCAATGAGTGAAGAAAACACATGGGATAAAGTGCAATAACTATTTATGAAGAAAAATCTGAAAGCATTTATTAAGAAGGGTATATACCAGAAATCTATAGTATGCAGTATTCCTGGGTGAAAAATTGGAAATATTTCCTATACGATAAAAAAAAACCATCCACAAGACAAGGTGTCCGCTGTTATCCCTTCTATTCAACACTGCATTACAGGAATTCCTACCTTGTACCTTCAGGTAATGAATAGGGTTATCCACAGAGTGAGATCTCAGACTACTGAATTATGAACAAATCCCAAGAATAGTGCTTTTCAGGGAGTCACCAGGCATATCAAGTAGTGACAGTTATCTGAGAATAGAGATGCTGGGAAGCTCCAATCAGTTTTGTCCTCTCCAGTAGCTGATAGGTTGCTGGGGTTCAGAACTACTCTAGAATAGAGGTCATTGGTTTCGAGGCTACCACGGAGCTGAGAAGAGGAGGGTAGGAATAGTGCAAGTTACAACATCCCAGCATTCACTCTTTGTATTGTTATCTAACCATTTTCCTTGAATAAACACTCTTCAGGTTGTTGCAAACATTTTGTTAATTCCAAGAGTTCTGAAATGCTTATTTTGACAATATTTGCCAGTGTTCTCATTGCTTTCATGCCAGAATGGATTTTCACAGGTCCTTGCTCCACCAATCCAGAATTGCTTCTTCATATATACTACATTTTAAATTAAGTATACATCCGATGAATCAGACTGTAAATTACTTATACTACTTCTCTTTTTTGTTCTGAAGGAAACTAACA
This sequence comes from Myotis brandtii, assembly GCF_000412655.1. Classification (NCBI taxonomy): domain Eukaryota; kingdom Metazoa; phylum Chordata; class Mammalia; order Chiroptera; family Vespertilionidae; genus Myotis; species Myotis brandtii. The sequence goes on along the minus strand of NW_005357691.1, from coordinate 154,051 downwards.
TAGGCAGTATCTGCATACTATAATGAAGTACCTAAAGAAAGGCCTTACATGTTGCTTCTCAAGCCAACTGGTTTTAGTGAATTCAATATGAGGATATGAGTGCAGATTCAGAAAGTGTATTAGTTTTTAATTTGTGTAACGCATTACCCAAATTTAGTGGCTTACAAACTTACCCCAAACTTAGTGGCTTAAAACAACACCCATTTCTTAGTTCACAGTTCTGTGGCTCAGAAGTCTGAACAGTCTTGAGTTGGTTCTCTGCGTCAGGTCTTAAAAGGCCAAAATCACAATTTTAGCAGAGCTGTGTTCTCATCTGGAAGATGTAGGATGTAATGTGCTTCCAAATTCATTCAGATTATTGGCAGAATTCAGTTTCTTGCCATGTGGGACTGAAGTCTTTGATTTCTTGTTGGCTGTTCACACAGCAATGAATAAGAGTTTCTGTTGCTCTACAGCTTCCCCAGCATTTGTTATCAGTGTTCTGGATTTTGTCCATTCTGTTAGTAGTGTAGTGGTATCTCATTTTGTTTTTATTTGCCTTGATGACATATGATGTGGAACATCTTTTCATACTTATTTGCTATCTGCGTATCATCTTTGGTGAGATATCTGTTATTTTTGGCCCATTATTTTAGTCGGGTTATTTGCTTTCTTAGTGTTGAGTTTTAAGAATACTTTAAATATATTAGAGAGTTGTCATTTATCGAATATGTCTTTTGCAAATATTATTTTCCCAGTCTGTGGCTTGACTTCCTATTCACTTGACATTGTCTTTTGCAGAGTTTTTAATTTTAATGAGGTCAGCTTGTCAATTTTTCTTTCATGGATTTTGGGTTGTGCTTAGAGTGTCATATCTAAAAAGTCATCACTGTCTTAAAAGGAAACTCCATTAACAGTCATTCCCCATTTTCCACCTCTCCCCAGCCCCTTGCAAATAGTTATCTACTTTCTGTCTATGGATTTTCCAGTTCCTGATATTTGATATAAATGGAATCTTACACTATGTGGCCTGTTTTGTCTGGCTTCTTTCACTTAGCGTAATGCTTTTGATGTTCATCCATGTCATAGCATGTATCAGTACTTCATTCCCAGCAATGTATGAAGGTCCCAATTTCTCTACATGTTAAACACTAGTTATTTTTTTTTCTTTTACTACCATCCTAGTAGGTGTTAAATGGTATCTTATTGTGGTTCTGAGTTGCATGTCCCTAATGACTAATGATATTGAGAATCTTTTCACATGCTTGTATGCCAGTTGTATATGTTCTTTGGTGATATATCTTTTCAAATGTTTTGTGTTACGGGTACTAGACTCTTATCAGATGCATGCTTTGAAAATATTCTCCTATCCTGTGGGTTGTTTTTACATTCTCTGATAGAGTCTTTGATGTACAAAAACTTAATTTTGATGAAGTCAAATTACTTGTATTTTTCTTTTTTTGCTTATGATTTTGTGTCATATTTTAAAAACTACTACCAAATCCAAGGTCATGAAGGTTCACTACAAAGTTTCCTTCTAACATTTTTATGATTTTAGCTCATATATATTTAGGTATTTGTTCATTTTTAATTTTTGTATGTGGTATGAGTCAAGGGTCCAACTTCTGCTATTGATTTCTAGTTTGACTCCATTATAGCAAAGAAGTTACTTTGCATGGATTCAATCTTTGAAATTTGTTGCCGAAACCGGTTTGGCTCAGTGGATAGAGCGTCGGCCTGCGGACTGAAGGGTCCCAGGTTTGATTCCGGTCAAGGGCATGTACCTGAGTTGCGGGCACATCCCCAGTAGGAGATGTGCAGGAGGCAGCTGATCGATGTTTCTCTCTCATCGATGTTTCTAACTCTCTATTCCTCTCCCTTCCTCTCTGTAAAAAAATCAATAAAATATATTAAAAAAAAAAATAAAAAAAATAAAAAATAAATAAAATAGAAATTTGTTAAGACTTATTTTGTGGCTTAATATATGGTCAATTTTTGAGAATACTATGAGCACTTGAGAAGAATGTACTCTGATGTTTTTGGGTGGGGTATTCTGAAAATGTCTTAGATGTAATTGGTTTATAGTGTCATTCAAGTCCTCTATTTCCTTATTGATCTTCTGACTAGTTCTATCTGTCACTGTGCTAAGCCTAAAGATGAGGCAGAAGTGAAATATTACAGTCTTCTCAGGTCTCTTCTGACTCTGAGTATTTCCCAGGGCATGCACATGGTTTTCTAGTAACCCAGGTATACTGGTACATGGGAGTATTTCAAAGCCCTTATTCTCCAAATTATCTCACTCCCCAATTTTTTCTTTCAGGATTTTGGCATGTCTACTGTTTTTTTAATAAACAGCAGCAGGTTGTTCACTTGCCTTTCAATATTTTTGAGGACCATTCTCCATATAGCTGATGTTCCACCTTAAGAGAGTTTGGAGTTAGGTGAAACAAAAGCAATCAATCCCCCTTTGTCAAACCTTCAGGGAGCCCCCGAGATAGGTTCAAACAGACAAACATAATTCCTTGGGAATAAGGTCCGCTCTCCTCCCAGAAGAACCAGGGACCCACATTTGGAATGCAGGCTGCGGTCTTCAAGACCACTGCTATGCCAGGGAGGGGGATGGGGCAAGAACAAGTGAAAATGCCACAAGACTCTCCTATCATGTTTCAATGGCCTTTCTCCTGATTCAGCATTTGTTTGGTTGCTATGAACTTTTGCCTATCTTCCAGAGTTCCAATAAAATTGATTCTGACAGATCTCCCTGCTCCCCAGTGTTTTTAGTGTTTCTGGAGAGGGATTGACCTCCAGAGTACTCTACACCATTTGCACCAACATCATTCAGTTCTGTGAGTGACATTTGAAGTTTAAATCCTTATGTTAACATCTTAATTGAACTGCACTTTTTTTCTGAAAGGAATAACAAATCACAAGAAAGACAAAACTAAAAATTTCTCTAGAATTAATAAACTTGTGAAAATCAATAAAATGATTTATTTCATATATTCAAAGTCAAAATCTCTTTGTATGCATAATTTTTGCAAATTAATACAAACATAACAATACTGCTCCATATAAACCTTTATATAAATATTAAAGGAAATAATACATAATTTCCCCTTAGTGCTTTCAAAGCACAAAATGCACAAGTCCACCTGAAGACTTACTGTCATCACATGCAAGAACAAATGTCAGGGGTTGGGGCAGCCTCAGGTGCACTTTGTAATGTCTCTAGACAAAATAGAAGAGAGTTGGAGGTAGATTGTTTGGTGACTCTCCCTGCCCCCCTCCCACAGAGAAATAAATTACCCAAATAGCAGCTTTTTTACTCTTTGATTCAAACTGTCCTGAATATGTCACTGTTTAAAAGGCACAGCTGGAAATTGTTGAAAACATTGTTCTGCAGACACAAGATTACCAGTTGGACTCTGAACATCTATTCTTTCTAAAGGACATAATAAGAGCACCAAGTAGTGCTCTATTTACATGTGGGCCCTAGTCACTCTGGAAATGCCCAGATGAGTGAACCCTTATCACCTGTGATAGGGGCGGCAATATTTACTGAATTTAACCCGCTGCATTAATAGCATTACCTTCCTCAATTGGGAAAAGAAACAACACAAATTAATACTTTCAGAGAAAATTCTTAGGACAAAAGCCAGCTTTTACTGCTAGAAATTCATAAAATATAAAAATTTCCACAGCTTTTTCTTAGCTTGTGGAAGGCAATTCCCTTGACTAAAGCATTCTAGGAAGCTTCAACAATATCCTGTTCCATCCTACAGCACAGAAAACTTGTCCTTTCTTTCTCCTTCATCTTTGCATTAACATGAAGATCTGCTGTTGATGTGATTAACGTTGTTAAGAAGGTGGTGGGAATCTATTTTTTCTAGTGCCTTCTCAAGGTACTGTATTAAGACTCGCCTTTTAAACCTAAAAATAAAGGTAAATGTTATTAACCAATAGATACTTAAAGCACTATGATATGCAAGGCACTATGCCAGATACAATTGGAACTGACAATTGACACAGAATAGAAATGTCTCCTCATGTAAAGATAGGGTTTAGCAAGTGCTAACAGTACCACTTAGCGCCCAAGCCCACTTCAGACTGTGGTGAGCCTATAAAACTCCACAGAATGGGATGAATGAGTTGGACTCAGATATCTAAATGCCTCTGAAGAGATTCAACCATGAGTGAGGGCCAGGGTTTGAACAAAGCACGGCAGAGCCTATTCCTCCCCCAGTCCTGTATTGGGCCCTAGAGCTTAAAAAAAGAACAAGCTCCTCTTTACACCCACCTTGCAGCTTCCTTGATGGTAAATTCAACAAATTGTTTCTTGACTGCAAGAGGTCCTTGCACTCCTTCGAGCAAAATGAAAATTCTTTCATACTCTGAAGATATTAAAAAAACTTTAGTATTAAAAAATGTGAATGGAAAATAAAATTCAATCTTTACACATCCTTAAGCAATCATTCTTCATGGGTAGAAGTTAGATATAGTTTGTTTTTAAACATTCAAATCAAACCATCTGTGCATATCTACTAAGGAAACACTTATAAACACTAATAAAATGTGGTAGGCTGACTAATGGTCACCAACACTGCCCATGTCCTAATCCCCAAACCTCTGAATATGTACCTTATATGGTAAAAGGGACTTTATTTTGAAGATGTAATTAAGTGTTGGATCTTGAGATGAGGAGATTACCCAGGTTTGTGCATGTAGGCCCAAATAATTACAGACATCCTTCTAAAAAGAAGGCAGTAGAGTTAGAGTCAGAGAGAAAAGATGTAAGGATGGTAGCAGAAGATAGAGGTTTGAAGGTGGAGGAAGGGGCCATGATTTAAGGAACACAGGCAGCCTATAGAAATTTGAAAAGTTAAGAAAACAGATTCTTTTTAGACGCTCCAGAAGAAATCCTGGCCTTCCAACACCTTCATGTTAGCCCAGTGAAAATTATCTCACAACTGTAAGATAATATAGTTTTAAGTCACAAAGTCTGTGGTAACTTGTTATAGCAGCAAAAGGAAACTATTACAATAAGTAAGGGAGGGAAAGAGAGAAAGGTGTATTGCATCTTTTAAGTCAAAGCAAGAGGAATCACTTTAAATTATGTGAAAACCCAATGCTTCCCCAAAATGCACCGCAAGAAAGCTTGAATCTACTCTGAATTTTACAATGAGAGGGACCTCCCATTATATGATTCATAGATGTTCTTCCACTACTTACTTCGTCCAAATTTTCGAACTTCTTTCATTAACTGATGTTTTATATCAGCATTGATTCCTTGTGCCATAGCAGGAGTTATCTGCAATGTATTTGGCACAGTTCTGAAAGTTGTTACTGAGACTTTCTGATCATCTGCGGGGACACTGCAGTTTTTGGTTCCTCCAACAAGTGCATTACTACCAGGTTTGTTAATCAGAATATCTTTCCTTAGACTAGTAAAGTCATCAGACAGAGAATCCAATCGGTTGTGTGGAATACCATCTCCTGTCATATTCATAAGCTCTGGTGCAGCAGATTTTGAAAAGAAGCCATCAGGTAGGATTTGACCATTTTCCATCTTCTCATGAACATCGTGAGTGACAATAGCATCTAAAAAAAAATTAAAGAAGCTGAGATGTGAGGTAGGTGTATTATATCAGCTCCACAGGTAGATCCCAGTGCTCCTCAGTTTTGAGGAAATTAGTTGTTTCATAAAACAAGAAGATGTTCCCAAATGGAGTCTGAGACCCCTCAAATTGAACTCAGGAAGATAATACAGCTAATCCACTTTATTTTCTTCATGGCACTATGATTACATATGGAAGCTAAGTAAGACAGTACAACTAATATTCTCAGCTCCCTGGCACTCGTGGTTTAGTGGCAGCTTATGCTTTACAAGCTGAAAATCAGCAAGACTCATGATGCCATGATTTCTGTAATTTACCTATAAAATGTCATGCTTTACTAAGCTTGACACCAAACTATGTGGGTCCCTTTCATCCTCCCTCCTCTCCATCTCAAAAGATCTAAGAAAACAGAGGTATGAGGGCTCTAAATGTACTCCATAACCCAAAATCCCAGTCAGCATATGATCTTCCTCACCTATTTTTCTGTCTCAGAAAAGTGAATTTCTTTTTAGTCCAAATCTGACACCCCTACTCCATTTTCTCATCCTCCCCTGTGCCAGGCATCATGCCAGGATATGGGGATCAGCAGTTAAGACAGACAGAAACAGTCCCTACCTTTATGGAAGCTACATTCTGATAGGAAAGTCAGACATTAAGGGCATAATGAGCAAATGAAATGACAGTTTGAATTTGTGTTAGGGAGAAGAAAGCATGGATGTGACAGACAGCAGAAGGGGGTGGGGGTCCTCAATGGATGGGGGTGGTCAGGCAAGGCCTTTCGAACAGAGTCTGGAGGAGGAAAAACAGCCTGCCCTGTACACATGCAGAGGAAGTTCCAGGCTGCAGCAGGGCAAGTGCAGGACCCCTAGGAGGGTTCAATCCAGGACCATAGAGTAAAGGACAGAGTCAGAGAGAACAAGGAGACAGATAGGACATGTGTTAACAGAGGATGACAGGAAGAGAGTAAAGGGAGGATAAATGATGATGGAAGGAGACTTGACATTGTGTAGTGAACACACAATATAATATACTAGAGGCCCGATGCAGAAATTTGTGCAAGAGTAGGCCTTCCTTCCCCCGGCTGCCGGCACCGGCTTCCCTCTGGCACCCAGGACCCAGGCTTCCCTCGCAGCCCTGGCTTCATCCAGAAAAACATCTGGTCTAATTAGCATATTACATTTTTATTACAGACTAGAGGCACGATGCACAATATTTGTGCATGGAGTGGGGGTTCCCTCAGCCTGGCCTGCAACCTCTCGCAATCTGGGACTCCTGCCTGATCGCCCCAAACCACTCGCCTGCCTGTCTGATCACCCCTAACCACTCACCTGCCTGCCTGATCGCCCCTGTTTGCCTGCCTGATTGCCCCTAACCATTCACCTGCCTGCCTAATTGCCCCTAAGCAATCTGCCTGCCTGCCTGATCGCCCCAACTGCTTTCCTGACTGCCTGATCACCCCTAACCACCTCTGCCTGCCTGTCTGATCACCCCTAACTGCTCACCTGCTGCCTGATCACCCCTAACCGTTTGCCTGCCTGCCTGATCACCTCTAACAACTCTGCATGTCTGCCTGATCACCCCTAACTGCTCATCTGCCTGCCTGATTGCCTCTAACCACCTCTGCCTTGGCCCCCACTGCCACAGCTTCGTCCAAAAGGATGTCTGGAATGACGTCCAGGTTGGCTGTCCGGTCTAATTAGCATATTACACTTTTATTATTATAGATAATGTATCATAGAATTGTAGAAATCTATTTAACTCTATTAACCAATGTCACCCCCAATAAATTCAATTTAAAAAAGAGGATGGCAGGGCCAGGTTGTGAAGATCTTGTAGACTAGAGTTGGGAGTTGAGAATCTGTTGTGAGTGCATAGGAAAGCTGATAATGAGTTTTCAGGATGGACATAGCATTGTCTGATTTCCATGTTGACATGATCACTTTGGCTGCAGGTCAGATGAGGAGGAGGTGGGCAGCCTGGTAATCAAATAAGAAGCTATTGTAGTAGCTTGGTGACTGACAAAGATGGTATCATAGACTGAGGGACAGAGAAGTGTCGGATGCAATAATTATATTGGTCATTAAGTTGCCTAGACCTGCTCACAGATGGAAGTGAGAGAAGAAAAAAAGAGAAATCATGGTGATTCTGGTTTTTCAGTGCCAGGGGTGTGCAGCTGCTGGTGCACAACTGCTCAAGAAAGTGGATTATGTGCATCTCTTCCTGATCTGGTTCAGTGACCTCATATTGATAGCTTGACACCGATAATGTTAGCATTATTTATACTGTGGAAATCTGTAAACACTGTGATCCAGGGCTTCTCCATCCTCCCAACCCCTACACACATGGAGAGTGGGCTATCACAGCTTTACAAACACACTGCTGGATGGTGTCCTTAACTGCACTGGGGATGGCTGCAGGTAGAGCTGTTTCAGAGAGAGGGAAGGTCAGACAGGAGTTCAGTTGAAACAAATGAAACCTACAGAGTTTTATACGTCCATTAGTCATGTAAGTGGAGAAACTTTGTCCACAGTTAAATTTGAGTCTGGAGTTTAGAGCAAGATGTAGTCTAGAGGTATAGATATCTGAGTTGCTGAAATGTGAATCTTATTTAAAGCCCCAAGACTGCATGAAATTACCTAGGGACCAGTCTTCATTCCCACTTAGGGAGAGTGCAGCGAAGAGGAGAGGGTCCAAAATTGAGCTTTGGCACATGAGCATGACCAATGGACACAGACAATAGGAGGTGTGTGTGCCATGTGCTGGGGGGGGGGGGCGGGGGCGGGGGGAGAGAGGGCAATGGGGGAAATGGGAGAGATATGTAATACTTTCAACAATAAAGAATTTTTTTTAAAAAAAGAATTGAGCTTTGGGTCCCTACACTATTTAAAGGTGCCCCTCTTTCTGATCTGGTTCAGTGAACTCACAAAGAAGGGGAGAAATCAGAAAAGAGTATAAAAAGAAGTTGTTATGAATCGAGGAAAGACCCAGTAGTTGGTGGTGTCTGGGAACCAAGAACTTTCCATGGAGGAAGGAGTGAACAACTGTATCAAATGATGTAAGAAATAATGGCAATGTGTGGCAGACACCGGGGCCCTTGATGAGGCCTGTTTTAGTGGAGTGGAGGAGACAGAGACAGAGCCAGAGTGCACCAGATTAAAGCAAAAAGAGGAGATGAGGACATAGAGAGCAAGTGCAGATCCATGTTCTTATGAGGCCATTTGTTCCTAGTGCCTCAGGAACCTGCTCTATCATTCTGACTAGAACAGCAACTCCAAATATTTGCACCTCATTATACCTTGCGTTGGCAAGACAAACATGCTCACATCTCTCCATTCTAATTTACATAGTTAATTACTATGTAAGTATGGATCTTTTCCCCCTCATAGAAATTGAGATCCTTGAAATAGGGTCTCTGCTTCCTGGGTTCTCTGTACCTACCACACTGATGATTTCATATTGGTTTACTTAATGAATAAAACTGAATACAAAAGAAATGAATACAAAGAAAAATAAAATTATTTAGTGTCTTAGTCCTGTAGGAGACATAAGGAAATCACAGCCACTACTCTATACCTGTATGTACAAGAGTGGGTTTTATGAGGTTTGGATAAGATGGGAACCACGAGGCTGAGGGTGGTCCCTTTCCGCCCACATGGTTAGTTACAGTAGGTGGTGTTTGTGGTTTCCTCAACAGCAGGGACATACTCCGCCTTCTCTTAGATGACAGAGGGCTGTTGGGTTCTCCAGGACGTTTCACTTTGTTTTGTGGCCCTGTTACAAACTCATCTGCTTCATCTATCATCATTCCCTAAAAAACATCAATGAACATATTCCATTAAAGACAACACTGGAAGCACTCTTCATATGCATATACAATCATGTATTACATCATCAATATAGGTCTTAATCATGGGCCAAAGATTTATCATGCCCCACACAGGCTCTGTTCTTAGAAGATGCTACTCAATTTTAATCCAGTCTAAGTGAAACAAGGAGGAGACTAAAATATAAGGTGTTGCCCAGCTGTTGTGGCTCAGTTGGTTGAGAGTTATCCCATGCACCAGGAGGTCCCTAGTTCGATTCCAGGTCAGGGCACATGCCTGGGTTGTGGGATCAATCCCCAGTGGGGTTCATGCAGGAGGCAGCCGTCAATGTTTATCTCTCATCTATGTTTCTATCTCTCTCTCCCTCTCCCTTCCTATTTCTAAAACCAGTAAAACAATGTTTATAGTGTTGCCCCAAGATCAAGCAAAATACAATCACAATTAAGCAGAAAGCTTGAAAAATGTGCAATTCTCAGCAATCAAAATAGGAATAAACACACAGTGACTTTTATGGTCTCTCTCTCTCTCTCTCATACACCCTCCCCCTCATATTTAGATTTCTAGTAGGACAATCCAAATAAAGCAATGTCACCCTGCACTTCATGTTTCAAGAGGAGTAATTCACCACTATCTAGATAGAACACTAGACATCTGAATTATGGAAACAAAGGAAATAAGTGGTAATCTCAATATTAAATGAATTAGTATGTGGAGGTGGGAAAAATACAGACTCTGGAACTGGAAAGATAGGGGTTTAAATCCTGCCTCTTATTAGCTGTGTCACTTAAAATGGTTAGGGTAAACCGTTTTACCACTATGAACTTTGATTTCTTCTTATTAAAGGACAGATAGTAATACTCATCTGCAGAACAGTTATCAATATTAAATATGATCATTTCAAACACCAGCTCCTACCAGGTACTCAATAGATGTCAGCTATTGTTTTCTTCAACCTAAACAATCTTGTATCAGGAGGTTTCTACTTTCCATTCACAGAGAGCCTCGGAGTCTTATTTTATCTTTTAAATTAACAGGAGAATCTCTGCTTTGTAATTCATCTTATCAAGAAGAAATGAATTATAGCAATAATAGCACAGTTTAGGCAGATAAAGAAATAGGTATTCTACCTTTTTATCTTGTTTAAATGGATTGCCAAAAGTATGTAGTCTTTTGGGTTGATCTGGATCAATCTCTCGAAGTGGAGAAACCAATGTCTTTAGATATTCCTGATAGTTGCCCATTTGTGCGACTGGAACACTATGAAGGGAATCTGCAAAATCACCATAAAAGAAACAAGATGCTATATAGCTTAAGTGTATGGTCCTTCTGAGAGGACATGATCATAGTCTGCTTAGCAATATGTATGTTGGATCCGATAGTCTAAAAGCTCAAATCTAGCATTCTAGGACCTAAAATTATCTCTGTTCATTCCATTCATTACTACTCTGCCATTACTGCCTAAAATCTCAAATCACTAGTTCAAGAATGACTATCTTACCCTTCAAACCAGGTCTGACAATGTGCTGACATCTCTTATACCACCATTTCAACTCAAAACACCATATTTGCTCTGTGTTTCCAAGAGCCTAGGCTCCATGGTTTTTTTCTTATCATCCAGAGAACCTTTGTTAGTGGGTCTTACCCTCTTGGATAATTTGATTACAACTGCAGGCTCTCTTCATAGAAAAGTCCTTCCCTCCCCACAAAACTTGGTGTATAATTTCCAGAGGTTGGCCAGGTTAAGATTTGTACATTTAAATGGAAAAGTGACCCTGTTTGAAATGAATAAAATGGAGTATAAGAGAATTATACATTGTCACCAATTAACATGGACACTATCTGGTTCATTCTTTTCATGTAACCGAGGAATTATGGATTGAATCATCACAGTAGGCTGGGTGACATAGTATTGGGGCATGCAATTTCTGAAATCTGACAGAATGAGGTTCTACCACTTTCCAACTCACTAACCCTGGGCAACACTACTAAAATACTCACTTGTAGTTCTCATATCTATAAAATAGGCATAAAGTATTATCTATTTTATGGGGTTATTTTGAGGCTTGTAGGAGCTAAAGCATGGAATGTAATATATGCACTGATTAATGTACACTTTTCCTTAAACCTGGGAACAGTAAACTTGTGCATGGATAGATATAGGATTTAGTGAAAATAGGCATTAAAATATTGCAAAAATAACCTCCCTGATGCTATATAATAAAACCATAATGTGCAAATCAACCAAATGACCAGTTGCTAAGATGTGCATGACCACCAGGGGGCAGATGCTCAACGCAGGAGCTGCTCTCTGGTGGTCAGTGTGCTCCCACAGGGGGATTGCCGCTCAGCCAGAAGCCAGGCTCACAGCTGGCGAGTGCAGCGGTGGTGGCGGGAGCCTCGCCAGCCTCCATAGCAGCGCTAATACCCCTTGGGTATTAGCAGGCAGTCGGACATCCCCCGAAGGGTCCCAGACTGCAAGAGAGCGCAGGCCAGGCTGAGGGACCCCCCACCCCAGTGCACGAATGTCATGCACTGGGCCTCTAGTTATATATAATAAATACCTTCATTTACATCAGCCTTGACATTTTCTTAATCAACAAAAATGACTTTTGTGTTCATTTACCTTCATCTTGTCCAACAATAAAATTGTGTGTTTTCAACAGATTGGATCTCATTCTGGTTAACTGGTCTAAAAGACCTCTACGTGAAATATCATAAGCATTTCTGTATGTCTGAGGTTTCAAATCCTATTTGAAATGAAACAAATAATTTTAGTTATTCCTGAGACTTTAAATATAGAAATACAATTCTTAACCCTCTTAAAATCTTAGTAAAGGACTCTACATTCACTAAAATTGACTACAGTAGAATTTTCCCAGTGGAAAATTTATACTTGCTGGCCTTGTTCTGAATTCTAATACACCCGCAAAGTATTCAAAACCACTGGGAATATTATTTTTCAAGTGTGTCATTTAAAACATCAAATCCTGAGATTTATTCCTGTGGCAGCCTTGCAGGCCCACTGCTTAAAATATAGATGTGTTCCTCTGGCACCATGGAGGTGAGCTGCTAGGATCTCCCCCCAGGAAGCAATGGCTGCTGAGAAGAGTGCCGTTAGTGGGGCTTAGGGCTCTGCTGCAGCATTTGAGCTGAGGCCATGCTCTTCCTAGGTTGCTCCCTGCCAATGACTGAGAATTATGGGGGATATTAGGCCTTGGCCAGTTCTGCCCAATGTGGACCTCCTCTATGGGAAATCTTGGTGCCAGAGGTCCCTGTTGGGCTGGCCAACACTTTTTCCCAACTATACCGAATGTCTGAGGCTCTTCATAACCATTTCTCCTTTCCTTTCCCCCTTCTTCTCACAGGTGCTAGGTCAGCAGTATAATCTGAAGGATCTCTGTGCTTACTACTATTCCCTCTCCCCTTTACCTTTCACAGACATTACCCCCTAAACATATCTTGTACATTTAATTCCATATCAGTGTCTGCTGGCAGGATAATTCCTAAACTGGTCCATCAATAAATATAAGATCCAAAACAGCATTGTAATTATTTCAAAACTGAAGTAATATGAGAGACACAAATGTGTCAGACAAGTTCAAACAAACACAAACTATTTATGCCATAATTTACCTTGTTTAAAAGCCCTACTTGAAAGCCAGCAAATTCTTTGGTATTCAATTCAGCCAGTCTTGACGAAGTTTCCCCTATGATTTCTTTCAATAGTTTTCGGAAATTTTTATTGTGAGTCAAGGACATACCACCTCCAGAATGATTTTTCACTTTGATTCCAATTTCCTGGGGAGGTTTCTTCCCCACTGATGCTAGAATTCGTTCTGACTCTAGTTTGGTCTAAAATGAAAGTACATAGTATGTTATAAAAAGATCTGTATCATCACTGTCATTTTTACTACTTAAGAAAGATAATACTTTAAGAACCCCACAGAACAATTTTTAATTGCAAATCACAGAAAAACGGGTAATTAAACATTTTCCTGTGCTTCTCTGAACTACCACTGCAAACAGAGGGGGGGCTAGAAAGACAAATAACTTAATACATTTTTTCATCTTGTCTTATTTCAAAACTATGATTGAATCATGGAGGGAATGGAAACCATGGATAAAAATTACATTCATAGACATTTGAAATCACATTTTGTTATTGTAAAATCTAGTCTACATATTCATTTTGGACTCTGTATTTATAAATGTAAACTAGTGCTAAAATTCAGATTCCATAGATTGGTTTTTGAAAAAAGACACAATTTAGTTTTAATATTGAACCATGCAAAAAATTAATGCTTAATTTAACAAATATTACCAAGTAATTACTTTGTAATATGTGCTAAATGTTTCTTACTAACTTACAACAAAAGAATATTCTTACTAAACACTATTATACCATATTGATAAATAGTGCTTGACTGTACTATAACAATATATTGGGCATATTTTGTGATATATTTGAGATAGTTCAAGAAACAAGTGACAGTTATTAAATTAGTAATTAGAGCTATTTTAAATTAGTAATCTTTTCTTTTTCTCTAAAAGATGGAATACCACCAATGTCCAGTAAGCTCAAAATAATTTTGATTTTTGTGTGGTTTGGTTAGAGATATTCATTAATTTTCCCTAATTATTAGAATTAAGTATGTTTATTTAAAAAAATTAAGTCATTAAATAAGGGATAAGAGTAAAGGAAGGGTCTGTTTCCATAAATGATCCTGAAAGCTCACGTATAAAACTACACAAATAATATATTCCAGAAGGCCCCAGAACTTGCATGAGTTTGAACTCTGTTTACTATTCTTCCTAGTGGCCACATCCTGCTGACACAGCCTTAAAGGCCTAAGGTAAACATCAAATAAAAATATACAAATCAATAGAGCAATAAATAAATAAATAAATAACTCATAAAAAAACATTAACAACGAAAAAATATCAGCAGAAAGGAAAAGGGGTTAAGGGCACACTTGATAGACCAGAAATCTGGGTTTGCCTTTGCTTTCTTTGTATTTATGAGCACACTGGACTGGTGAGAGCTGGCAAACTCCAGAACATAAAGTTTTTTGCCAGTTCCTACAAGGTGTGTCAGCATCCCAAATTGTGGAGGCATTTTGGGTCTTTAGTGAAAACTTTTACTTTTTTGCTTACTATTTTCTGTTTTTTAAAGGTCTAACTTCCAAACATATTGAACTTGAAGTAGTCACTGCAAACGCTACTACTGTTCCCTACCTGGGAATACATTTGTGCATAAGAAAATAAAGCTGCTCCATAAATTTGTCATATAACATAACACATTTGTATGGCAGTAAAGCTCTAACTCAGTAGTTCTCAAACATTTCCACCCTGCAAGAATGGGCTAGGTAGAGGAGAAGTATGATAAGTAGGGGTGAGTGGAGGATGAGGTACTAATAGAGAGGGGCAGGCAAGGGACAAGGTGAATAATGATAAATGAGGTGTGGGTATAAAGTAACAGATGGAGGGCAAGAAGAGAGGAGATTGAACTCCACTCTTCAGGTCCCCTTGGGGCCTATCACCCTCTAGTATGAGGAACACTGGTCTCATCTCCCCCTCTCCAAGAAAAAGCATATGGATATTTACTGCCTCAAAACTAATTTCTGGCAAGTCATTTAATCACACCATGCCTCAATGTGCTGACCTAAAAACAGGGATGCTCTACCCCAATGTGATTTGAGGAGAAACTAAGTTGAGAATAGGCAAAATGTGACCCATGAAATAATTCTATTAAGCCTCTGCCCCTCTAAGGCCACAAAATATCAACCAGCTTGTGGATAGAACAAACTGGCAAGCATAAGGAGAAATGGCACAGCATCAGATGATACTGACAGACCTTTCATTGCAGTTTAATGGTGAAGCTAGAAGCCATAGAGAATCACATTAGTACTAATCCATAAAGTGTAGAAATATATACACATTTAATTTGAAAAATTACAATTACACTAGAGAATAAGGAAATGCACTTCTGAGGGCAAAGGATTTTTGTTTGTTTGTTTTTACCAATACTACCTGTTGGCTGAGTTTTTTAAGGTAAGAGATAACACTGTAACTAAGTCCACAATCTAAATTATCTGATATCAGATTTGGAGCTCCCATCATCCTTAGTGCTTTCTTTAATGGCTATAAGGAAACAAAATACACAACAGTAAGAATAGAATAAATCTTAAAATACTCAAAGTTCAGTTATAAGGGGCAAAGGGACATGATTCATTTCTTAGAAGTCAAGGTGCTGCACATAAAACCAAACATGGAACATTAAAAAGTGGCAATGAAAATAGCAGAGAAGTAAGGAGCAGAAAGTAAAAAAAAAAAAATTAGAAGAGAGTGGGATAAGAAGAGCAAGTAACAAATTCAATTAGGTAAATTGCTTTTAGTCTTAATTCTCAAGTCATAAAATTATTTCATATTCCAATTTATTGTGCACCCCATTCCTGCCATGGTAAATAATAACACACCCCAATTTCTCCTCCCAGTGACACCAGATACCATGGTTCTGCCTTTTCACCTCTAGAAACTTGACTTAAAGTTTTCCACATCTACCTCTGAAATGATTTGGATAACTCTTGATTTAGATTATGTAGCCAGTTCAAAATCATCATGAATATGTTTCTCAAACTGTAAAAATCCAAATGAGGCCAAGTAATTTTTTTACTTTTTTTGGATTCCCCCACCGCAACCCGCCTCTGCACCAGTGTCTCTACTTGATGCAGTAAGTAAATATAATGTCTTCAGAAAAAAATTTCAGAGGGAAACTCCACATGGATAATTTCTAGAGTTAAAAAGGGAAGTTGATATAACACATGAATCCAGACCTATTCTTAAATTCCAAAATTACAACTTCATAAGGTTAATTTTTAATACGAGAAATACAGATGTGCTTTATGAAAATAACCATGGCAGTTAAAGGAAGTAAAATAAACAAAACAGTTCTTTTTGTGCCACTATGACATCTCCAAGCTCTTACACATAATTTGAGAAAACAATGGGACACAAATATTTATAAATTTAAAAACTATCTCATTTCAGGGGTAAAGTTTTTGGTTAATTGACATTTTTTTGTGACAAGAGTCACCACTGATAGAGTTAATACATATGTACACATAAATACATACTAATAGGTAATATGGAGGCAGAGTTTTTAAGTAGCCATCAAAAGCCTGTCGCCACTTCAGATTTGGCTTAAGCTTGTGAACTTTAAACAAGTCATCTGTAAGAGAAAATCAAATACAATAATACATTATGCTAGTTCCAAATATTAAGATCTAAATCAAGCAACCCACATGTATTATATCATTTCTTAGGAATCTCAAATTTTGATTATATTAGATGAACTTTTCATTGGAGTTTATTTGATTGTCTTTTTTTGGGCACTATTTACCAAAATTATATATAGTATTTTTCTAGTATTTTCTAGTATTCTAAATGAAATAAATTTCCAAGTTACATATTTCTCTTTTGTCCACAAAGCTACATAAAATATAATATTACAACACTAACTGATCCATGTGAAATTTTTTTACATATTGGTAACTCTACTGTAGTAATTTCCACCTGATAGGGAATCCATGGTCACTGGTTGATGGCATATTCCCTTTATTCGAATAGAGAATGTGAAAAACAACAAAACTGAACTCATAGATACAGAGAACAGATTGATGGTTGCCAGAGGTGATGGTGGGAGAAATGACTGAAGGTGGTCAAATAATACAACTTCCCGGTTATAAATAAATCACGCAAATATTAAGTAGAGCACAGTGACTATAGTTAATAATACTATGGTGCATATTTGAAAGTTGCTAAGAGAGTAGATCTTAAAAGTTCTCATTGTAAGAAAAAAAATTGTAACTATGTATGATAATGAAAATTAACTGGACTTACTGTAACCATTTCACAATATATACAAATATTGAATCATTATGTTGTACACCTGAAACTAATATAATGTTATATATCAATTATATTTCATAAATAAATAAATAGTGTTATACTTTTTGCTGAAAGGCCAAGGTAATAGACTTTACAACGTATATGAGAACAAAACTAAGACTCTAATTTCTAGGTAATGATGGCAAGTTCTAAATTATGTTTTGGATTCTCAACAATCAGCTTATACTTTGTTAGTCATATTTCCCCTCTCTTCATTTCTCTGATTTCAGTGGTCAGACATTTTAAACCAAACTTTGAGTCTCTCAAATACTACTTAAAAATTGGGTGCCAGATAGGAGGAGGGTTGAGGGGATGGATGAAAAAGGTGAAGGGAATAGGAAGTACAAATTAGTAGTTATAGAATAGTCATGGGGATGTAAAGCATAGGGAACATAGTCAATAATCCTATATAATAAAAGCCTAATATGCTAAGTGTCTGACTGTTCAACCAGTTGCCATGATGCGCACTGATCACCAAGGGGTAGATGTTCCGACCAGTAAGTTAGCTTGCTGCTGGGGTCCAGCCGATCGGGACTGGGCGAGATGGGCTGGACATGCCCTG
Source organism: Myotis brandtii (assembly GCF_000412655.1). Taxonomy (NCBI): domain Eukaryota; kingdom Metazoa; phylum Chordata; class Mammalia; order Chiroptera; family Vespertilionidae; genus Myotis; species Myotis brandtii. The sequence goes on along the minus strand of NW_005357691.1, from coordinate 136,124 downwards.
GAGCCCTCCCGTGGTTCCTCCCTGGCCCCAATTGGGCAGTGGTGGGGTCACTCGGCCTGGCCTGCACCCTCTCACAATCTGGGACCCGTTGGGGGGATATCAGAGAGCTGGTTTCAGCCCAATCCCCACAAGCCAGGCCGATGGACCCCACCAGTGCAGTGCACTGGTCCTCTAGTATTCTAATAGCCATGTGTGGTATCAGATGGGTATTAGATTTATTGGGATGATCATTTAGTAAGTTATATAATGTCTAATCCCTGGGTTGAACACCTGAAACTAATATTATATGTCAACTGTAATTGAAAAATAATTATTTTTTAAAAATTGATGACTAAGTGCCCATCAACAGATGAGTGGATTAAAAAACTGTGGCACATCTAACAATGGAAATACTATGCTACTGTAAAAAAAGAAAGAACTCAAGGAGACAAAATGGCGGCGGAATAGATGGACGGGTCCTGAGCCTTGTCCCAGAGCAGATAGAATGAGCAACTAAATCAAATAACATCCACCCCGAATTGGTGAAATAGACACAGCTGGTGAGACAATTTACAGCTGGGCAATCTGGGACCCGTTGGGGGGATATCAGAGAGCTGGTTTCAGCCCAATCCCCACAAGCCAGGCCGATGGACCCCACCAGTGCAGTGCACTGGTCCTCTAGTATTCTAATAGCCATGTGTGGTATCAGATGGGTATTAGATTTATTGGGATGATCATTTAGTAAGTTATATAATGTCTAATCCCTGGGTTGAACACCTGAAACTAATATTATATGTCAACTGTAATTGAAAAATAATTATTTTTTAAAAATTGATGACTAAGTGCCCATCAACAGATGAGTGGATTAAAAAACTGTGGCACATCTACACAATGGAATACTATGCTACTGTAAAAAAAGAAAGAACTCAAGGAGACAAAATGGCGGCGGAATAGATGGACGGGTCCTGAGCCTTGTCCCAGAGCAGATAGAATGAGCAACTAAATCAAATAACATCCACCCCGAATTGGTGAAATAGACACAGCTGGTGAGACAATTTACAGCTGGGAAGGGCAGAGGATGCCTGGAGAACAGTAAAATCAGGGATCTGGGCTGTAGAGAACTGTGAGACCTCCAAGCCCAGAGGGTCAGAGGGAAACCACACGGCACTGAGGCTGCATCCCTTGGGACAGGCATAGCGTCTGACTGTGGAAAGGAGGTCCACAGGACTGCTGGTGGCAGGGGATTCTATATCTGGGTCCACAGCCATGATAGACTGGATGGCTGCCCAAGCTGTGCCATGCTGGAGGGAGAGGGGCTCACAGTGGTGCAGCTCTTTCTCCTCTTTTTGGTCTTTGTTTTTGTTCGCTGAACCTAGTTCATAGGACCTTTCAAATACAGACACTCACCCGTGGCTGAGGTGGAGGTGGAGGTGCGGACTTGTGGAGTCTGGGGAGAGGCTGGGGAGAAGAGCAGGTTGGGAAGAGGTGGCCGGAAGTCAACAACTTAAGTAAGAATCAAGAGGAAATAAAGAGTGATATAACTGCAATGAAAAACATTATGGAAAGTTTCAAGAGTAGAGTAGGAAAAACAGAGGACAGAATTAGCGAATTAGAAGAAAGGGTAGCAAAACACACCCAAATTGAACTGCAAATGGAGAAAAAAATTAAAAGATAGGAGGAGAGCCTAAGGGAGCTATGGGACAACATGAAATGAAGCAACTTACAAATAATAGGGGTGCCAGAACAACAGGAAGAGGAACAAGGGTTAGAAAACCTATTTGAAGAAATAATGTCAGAAAACTTCCCTGATGTGGGGAAGAAAAAAGTCACACAAGCACAGAGGGTCCCAAACAAGATGAACCCATAAAGACCCACACTAAGACACATCATAATTATGATGGCAAATGTTCAGGACAGAGAGAGAATCTTAAAGGCTGAAAGAGAGAGACAGAAAGTTACATATAAGGCATCTGCCATTAGATTATCAAATGATTTCTCAACAGAAACACATCAGGCCAGAAAAGAATGGAAGGAAATTTACAAAGTGATGCAAAGCAAGGGACTGAATCCAAGAACACTCTATCCAGCAAAACTATCAATCAAAATTGAAGGGGAAATCAGGAGCTTCACAGATAAAATAAAGGCTAAGGGAGTTTATCACTACCAAGCCAGCAATGCAAGAAATGCTAAAGGAAGTGGTATAAAAAGAAGAAATAAAAAGGGACGAAGGAATACAGGCACACACAAAAAAATGGCTACAAACAAGTACCTATCAATAATAACTTTAAATGTAAATGGACTAAATGCTCCAATCAAAACACATTGAGTGGCTGAATGGAAAAAAAAAGCATGACCCATATATATGCTGTCTATAGGAGACCCACATCAGAACAAGGGACTCACACAGGTGGAAAGTGAAGGGATGGAAAAAATATCTTCCAGACAAATGGAAATGAAAAAAAAGCTGGGTAGCAATACTTATATCCGACAAAATAGACCTCAAAATGAAGGCCATAACAAGAGGTAAGGAAGGCCACTTCATAATACTAAAGGGATCGATACAACAAGAGGATATAAACCTGATAAACATATATGTGCCCAATGCAGGAGCACCCAAATACATAAAAAAA
>NW_005357691.1:132368-133329 GCF_000412655.1 Myotis brandtii | reverse complement strand
TCAAGAAGATTGAAATCATATCAAGCATCTTCTCAGACCACAAGGGCATAATATTAGAAATAAACTCCAATAAAAACAATAAAAAAATTAAAACACTTGGAAGCTGAATAGCATGTTATTAAACAATGATTGGGTTAACAAAGAGAAAAAAGAAGAAATTAAAAACATCCTGGAAATGAATGATAATAAAAACACAACAAACCAAAATCTATGGGACACAGTGAAAGCAGTCCTGAGAAGGAAGTTTATATCTCTACAGGCCTACCTCAAAAAAGAAGAAAAAATGGTAATAAATCATCTAACTCTACAACTTAAAGAACTAGAAAGAGAGCAACAAGCAAAGCCCAGAGTGAGCAGAAGGAAGGAGATAAGAAAGATCAGTGTCCATTGGTTAGGCTTATATGTATGCATACAAGTCCTTTGGTTGATCTCTTCCCCTTACCCCCACCCTCCCCTACTTTCCCTCTGGGAATTGACAGTCTGATACCTGTTTCTCTGTCTCTGGATCTGTCCCTGTTCATCAGTCTATGTTGTTCTCTATATTCCACAAATGAGTGATGATCTCACTCATTTGTGGAATATAATGAACAACATAAACTGATGAACAAAAACAGATTCAGAGACAGAGAAGCATCGATCTGACCGTCAAACCTCAGAGGGAAGTCAGGGGAGGGTGGGGATAAGGGGAAGATAAGGGGAAGAGATCAACCATATAAGCCTAACCAATGGACACAGACACCAGGGGGTGAGGGCATGTACTGGGGGGTGGGGGTGGCTGGAAAGAGGTCAATGGGGGAAAAAGGAGACATATGTAATGCTTTAAACAATAAAGAATTAAAGAAAAACAATTGATGGCACTAGTAAAAGCAAGTAGAGATGCTAAATTGAAGTTTAAATTCTGCACAACTAAATATGTTTCTTGAATACCATGTGCATTAAAACAACTAAAGATATTTTTTAT
>NW_005357691.1:110113-130721 GCF_000412655.1 Myotis brandtii | reverse complement strand
CACAGCTTGGGTGGGGCGGGGTCTCAGGGAATCAACAGGGCAGAGCAAACAGCTATGGCTGATCCTCAGCCCTGCCCTAAGAGGTCCCGGGTCTCAGTGTCCTGCGGTAATCACTGTAAGCACCTCTGAGAGAAAGCTGCCCTCGAGTTCCAACCGATGCCAGACAGTCCAGTTTCTCCCCATATAATTCCAGGTCCCCAGAGACTCGCCCGGAACTGGAGTTCAGGGCCATCAGAAGCTTGTGTCTCCCTCCGGATTGAAAAAGACAACCGCATTCTCAGTTGCCAGCCCTTTCCATGCGCGCCTCCGTACCTCTGCACTTTACTTCCGCACCTCCTCTGAGTCTCAGTGTGCTTTTCTCTTTACTTCTAGTTGTAGAATTTCCACTCAGCCAGCCTTCCTGTGGTTCTGGATGCTGTCCATTTGTCTTTTAGTTGTATTTTTGAAGTGGTTGTACGAGGCAGCAATTTTAGGTGTTTACCTATGCCGCCATCTTGGTTTCTCTCTCAAGATATTTTCTTTAAATAAGCAGATACCCCATCTTTTCACATTTAAATTTAATTTTTTAATAATGTAAATGCATTATATACACCACATGAAAATTTCCAAAACAGCTCACTATTTCCTTCTGATGGTAAAAAAAATATTTCTTTTCTGATATAATAATTCAAAATTGATATCCCCAGACATCAACATGAACCTGCCACACTTACTATAAATACCAAAAATATTATAAATTCGACATTTATTTTGTTTCTTCGGGTTTTATTGGCTCCTATCCAAAAACGAATGCTTTTACTTCCAATGACAAAACCATTCCTATGCCATATGCATAATTTCTCTACAAATTTATTTGAAATTCTAAATTATTTTAGTTATTTACTAAATTTATTTAGTAAATATTCTGAATTATTTAGTTATTTTACTGCTATAATAAATTATTCACTCCTGTTGAGACTAATTTAAATGAAGTTACAAAGTCATAAAGTGTGGGATTTTTGTTCTTTTGGAACAGGGTAGAAAGAGCAAAGAAAAAAGATCTGAAGAGACTGCTGGCTCACTGTAGAATGCAGGTCTTTTTTTAATGTATATTTTTATTGATTTCAGAGAGGAAAGGAGAGGGAGAGAGAGGTAGAAACATGAATGATGAGAGAGAATCATTGATTGGCTGCCTCCTGCACGCCCCCCACTGGGAACCAAGTCTGCAACCCAGGCATATGCCCTTGACGAGAATCGAACCCGGGACCCTTCAGTTCGCAGGCCGATGCTCTATCCACTGAGTCAAGCCGGCTAGGGCAGTATGCAGGTCTTTTAGAGACCATACATATACTGACAGAGGAATGAGATATCGTGTTATACTGTGTCTTTATGTGAAGTCTGCTGAGAATTAGGCAGATTTTGGAAACTAACTGACAAATTTAAATACCACAAGACTGGAGAGACATTTAGACATAAATAGATTAGATAATGAGAGTCAATAATAGTTGTAATATTTCTAACAATGCAGATTGCAATGATTCCACCCAGGAGCCAATTTAGTCTAATTATTTCTTGTCGAATTCTTTGAAACAGGAGTGGGAGGAAGAAAGAATATCTTCCACAGTCTAAATTAAGAGTAGAGATCTATTAGGGTGACAGTGCTTTAGTCACTTTCTCTATAGCTCAGAAAATGATTTCCAAGGTATTAAATTTCCATTCACATGTAGTCTGTAAGAGGTTACAGTAAAGATGTCATAAACAATTAGCTAATCAACATTTGAAAGACAAGAAAGTGAGTGTAGAAAGAGATTAAAATGATACTGCCAATACCCCCCAAAACTACTGACTCATTATCTTCCAGTTCCTTTCTCCCCATTTCCCACTTGGAAGAGGAGGAAGATGTGGGTTTGAGTCCAAACTCATCCACATTCTTAGCTGAGTGAGCTTTGAGAAATTACTTCACCTTTTTGTGTCTCCATTCCATCTATAAAATCAATTTAATAACTGCCTTACCACACAAGATTGTTCTGAGAACTAGATTATGTACATGAAAACACCACATACAATGAAAAATGGTGTAAGCTGTAAAGCACTAAATCTATAGTGATTAATACACATAAAAGTATATGCATTTATTCTCTTTTGCTCCTCCTGGTCTCAATGTGGATCTAAAGTTTATTTTTTACACAAGTCCCTAGTTCTTAATTTAAAAAACAACAACAAAAAAACCCCAGAAGAATTGAATGTGATATACAGGGTGTTCCAAAAAAATGTATATACACTTTGAATCATTATAAAGGCAGTGTTTATTAAAATACATTTCATTTTCAAAATGTAATAGAACCAGCTGTTAAAGTGTGTATACATTTTTGGGACACCCTGTATTTAAAAAAAGTTGCCGTTAATGTCTTAAACTCTATAGTTATTGGTCCTCAACAACAACAAAAAATCCTAATTTTCTAACAGAGATAGTCTTCTTGCCAATTATGATAATCTGGTTACCACCCTACTAATGTGATTGTTGTGGTAGTTCATTGATCCAATTAAGCCTCACTTCTCTATCCCTAGGTAAGTTTAATGCTTAATTACTTTAGCTACTTTTGCTGGAAACCTTGAATTGATAAAGAAACAGAGGTCACCTTTTTGGAAAGTTCTGGTATTATGTAGTAATACAGTGATATTTCTGGGCATTATGAAGTGTATGTGACTTAACTTGCCTTTTTACTTAATGCCCTGCCCACTAAAAGTGCAAAACCATCCTGTATCTTTATATTGTATCTTTAATATGAAACAGTGCCTTCAAGGGCTACTAAGATAGCATAGTTATTAATAATGACAACAACAACAATAATAATGCCAATAGCATTATTGAGTACTTACTATTTGCCACGTGAGTTATGTACAGTTAACTGTATTCATTTAATCCCAACTAAATCCCTTTGAGGTAGGTACTATCATTCTCACTTTACAGATGAAGTAACTGAGGCACAAAGCTAGCAAACAGCAGAGCCAAGATTCATAACAGAGTAGCTACACCCTATTAGGTCCCTAAAGTCCATAAAGTCCATATACTTAAATATTATGGGAGCCGCACAATCCAGAAAGTGAAGTAATGGTGGAAATGTAAGGAGTGTCTATTTCTGAACCTCAGCATGAAACCCAAGTTTGGGATTCATGGGCACAAGGACCTTTAGCCTCAAAGAGTGTGAAAAACTCTATGCTTCTTAGAAGACACAGATTATAGAAAAGCCTGGAAATGGATATTTGAAGCGAAAGGGAAGAATGGGAACTGAGTCAAGGATGGGATGGCCCTGAAATGACTATGTGGAGTTAGGGAAGGGGGAGAAATCAAAGAATCTTCTGAGGTTTCTGGTTTGGGATATTTGCCAAGGGATCACGATTCTCTAGGCAGGGCTGGATTCTCAGTGTTGCAGGTTAAGAAGGACCAAGAACAAATGTCACATATGTCTCTCTGGTGTTAGAAGACATTTCAGAGAGAAGGAGAGCTTGGCATTTGGGGAACAGAGTGATACAGACTAAGAGGTAACCAGGAAGACATTGTCAGGATTTGACTTTACATAGTGCTAGGGAGTCTGGGAATGTGGCAACTTAGGCACAGATAGTTTGAGGCAAAGGAAGAACTGAATGCTTCCTCTTAACCATTATGCTATGTCCACATCTGACCTCTATTACCTGTAAGATCAGCAAAGACCAATTTTAGAGGGTGGGTCTTGCTTTTGTAAAGTGCTATATATCTCAATTTCTGATGGAAGACCAGCTATTCTAGTTAGGGGCATTTTCATGTAATAATTTGGAAAGCAGGTTGAGTTTAGACCAAAGATGAAATACTGGAATTCAGCCCATAATAGTTTTAAAGAACTTTTCCACTGTCCTATGGTAATGAGGACGCCTCCACCCCTTTGGTGTCAGTGGAGACCATGTGGAGAAGAGTAAGGAGAAACTGCTACTTCTCCCATCCAGAGAGGTATCCTTGTAGTGAGGATCCAGAACTCCTATCCCTGCACAGCAATAATAAGGAGTCTAAGGAGCCCCCTCCTTTTGGGTGTCAACAGGGGAGGCCAAGTGGGGAACCTGGACTTCTTCCACTCTGGCACTAATGAGAAAGTACCTCAAAATCTCTGCCAGAGGAATGTGAGAGGAAGCAAGCTAAAACAGAAGATTTAAATAAGATCCACAAACTCACAATATTGAAAATGTTCCGATTTCAACTGAAAATCATTCACCATACAAGAACCAGGAAGATCTCAAAACAAATTCAAAATGACAATCAAGAGACACTAACACCAAAATGACAGAGATGTTAAAAATATTCAATAAAGGTTTAAAAACCCACCATAAAAAAAGGTATTTCAACAACCAATTACACACATTTGAAACAAATGAAAAAATAGAAAGCCTCAGCAAAGAAATAGAAAATGAGCCCTGGTCAGTGTGGTTCAGTGGTTGAGCATCATCCCATGCACTGAAAGGTCGCCGGTTCGATCCCTAGTTGAGGTATGTACAGGAGGCAGCTGATCTCTCTATCTCTCTCTCTCTCTCTCTCTCTCTCTCTCTGTCTATCTCTCTCTCTCCCTCTCTCTCTCTCTATCTATCTCTATCTCTTTCTCCTCCCTTCCTCACTCTCTAAAATCAATAGAAAACATATTAAAAAAAGAAACAGAAAGTGAACGAGAAGCAGAAGATATAAAGAAGAACCAAATGGAAATCTTAGAATTAAAAATGCAATAAACAAAGTAAAAAGTTCAATGAGTGGATTCAAAAGCAGAATGGAGGGGTCGTGTTTATTTTTGCTTCTGTTGTCTGTGCTTTTGGTGTCATGTCTATTTTTATTTCTTACAACTGCAGGTGAATCTACAAATATCTCAAAATAAAAAGTGTGCCAAAACCGGTTTGGCTCAGTGGATAGAGTGTCGGCCTGCGGACTGAAAGGTCCCGGGGGCTGATTGATGTTTCTCTCTCATCGATGTTTCTAACTCTCTATCTCTCTCCCTTCCTCTCTGTAAAAAATCAATAAAATATATTAAAAAAATAAATAAAAAGTGTACTTGAAAGTAGAAAAATAATACTATTTACAGTCTAAGTAAAAAAATATCTAGTCTAATAGAGTGTCAGACTGGGGACTGAAGGGTCCTGGGTTCAATTCTGGTCAAGGACACTTACCTTGGTTGCAGGCTTGATCCCTGGCCCCTGTTGGGGCATGTGATGGAGGCAACCAATCGATTTGTCTCTCTCACATTGATGTTTCTCTCTGTCCTCTCCCTCCCTTCCAGTCTCTCTAAAAATCAATGTAAAAATATCCTTGGATGAGGATTAACAACAACAACAACAACAACAACAACAAAATTATCTAGTCTAATCCTTCATGGTATGATTGTGAAAACTGAGGTCATAAAGGTATATTTAAGAAAAATGGGTAAATAAATCCACAAAATACAGGTAGTTTTTGTTGGTAGTCTTATTAATCTCAGGGACATAACCTATATTTATAGCAGTGGCAATCATCTTTTAGAGGATACTTTTAGATTAGACTAATAAATAAAGTAGACAGGCTATACAGAACAATCATGCTAATATATTTATGATGACCCATTCTTTTAAAAATGTATCTTTATTGTTGAAAGTATTAAAGATGTCCGTTTTTTCCCATTGACTTCTTCCACCCCACACCCACCCTTATGATGACCCATTCTTAACCTTAATTTGCAACATTTAAAATAATTTCTTTTCAGTACATTTAATATATATAGTACATAGAGCACTAAAAATCTTATGTTTTTTCCAATAATTTTTATTTTTCAATTGCAGTTGGCATACCATATTATATTAGTTTCAGGTATACTACATAGTAATTAGACATTTATATAACTTACAAAGTGATCACCCCATAAGTCTAATACCCATCTGACACCATACATACTTATTACAATATACTCCCTATGCTATACTTTACTTCCTCATGACAGTTTTTATAACTGGCAATTTGCACAACTTATTCCCTTCCCCTTTTTCACCCAACTCTCTAATCCCCTCCTATCTGGCAACCATAAAAAGGAAAAAATAAATAAATAAAGTTCTCTGTATCTATGAGTTTGCTTCTGCATCTGACACCATACATACTTATTACAATATACTCCCTATGCTATACTTTACTTCCTCATGACAGTTTTTATAACTGGCAATTTGCACAACTTATTCCCTTCCCCTTTTTCACCCAACTCTCTAATCCCCTCCTATCTGGCAACCATAAAAAGGAAAAAATAAATAAATAAAGTTCTCTGTATCTATGAGTTTGCTTCTGTTTTATAAAAAATATATTTTTATTGATTTCAGAGAGAAAGGGAAAGAGAGAAAGAGATAGAAACATCAATGATGAGAGAGAATCATTGATTGGCTGCCTCTTGCATGCCCCCCACTGGAGATCAAGCCAGCATGTGCCCTGACCAGGAATAGAACCATGACCTCCTGGTTCATAGGTCAACGCTCAACAACTGAGCTACTCTGGCTGGGGGAGTTTGCTTCAGTTTTGTTCATTTATTTTGTTTTTTAGATTCCACATATATGTGACATCATACGGTATTTGTCTCTTTGTCTGATTTAGTTCACTTACCATAATAAAAAGTATTATGCTTTTAATGACTAAAACTCAGTAAGGTTTGGTTCTTTTGGCAAAAATTAAGAAACTCCACCAAATAAAAATGTTCACAACTTTACAACTAGAAGGATACCATGTGGTATTATTACTCTAAACAAATGTGGCTTTTTAAATGAGAAAAAAATCTCTACACATGTTTTCGGTGATATCTGAGTAACTTCTCCTGGAGTTGTTCATTTAAGAATATTGCCATGGAAACTAAAGTCTCTACAACTACAGTTATTGTAGAATTTATTGTTGTACTTCTTGCCATAACTTGCTACCATGCCTAAACCAGGTGCCTCAAGAGCACTGAATATCCTTTTATGAAGGAACTAGAGGCCCAGTGCATGAAATTCATGCACTGTGGGAGGGGGGTCCCTCAGCCCAGACTGCGCCCTCTCACAGTCCAGGACCCCTTGCTCCTTACCACCTGCCTTCTCGCTGCTCCTTACCGCTTGGTTGGCTGCTCCTTGGAGCTGCTGCGGAGGTGGGAGAGGCTCCCACCAGCCACTATACTCACCAGCTGTGAGCCCAGCTTCTGGCTGAGCAGTGCTCCTCCTGTGGGAGTGCACTGACCACCAGGGGGCAGCTCCTGCATTGAGCTTCTGACCCCTGGTGGTCAGTGCACATCATAGCGACAGGTCATTTCGCTGTTCGGTCGATTTGCATATTAGGGTTTTATTATATAGGATTAGTGTGAGCCAATACTCCCATAGAAGCCCTATTTTTCTGAAGAAAACGATCAAATTTTTGGAGCATTAATCCCAAACAATGGCATTTTTTGGCTCAAACTAGTCTATGAAAAAGGCAAGTGCACTTAAAACTTGGGGTTGGGCCCGGCTGGCATGGCTCAGTGAACATTGAGCATCCACCTATGAATCCGGAGGTTACGGTTTGATTCCTGGCCAGGGCACTTGCCCCAGTTGCAGGCTTGATTTCTAGTGTGGGGTGTGTGGGAGGCAGCTGATCAATGATTCTCTTTTATCATTGATGTTTCTATCTCTCCCTTTCTTTCTGAAATCAGTAAAAATATATTTTTTTAAAATGGAGGTTGGGAGGGAGGGGTGACAGCATTGGACCTTGCAACCTCAAGAAAAGCGTAAGAATCACACACCAAATGTTAAGTGTCTCTTCTATTTGATCTAAAGGCAACAAAAAGAAAAGAAAACAGAACAGTATGCAAATTCTATCCTTTTAAATGAATATTTAGATTTTTTATATATTAGGTATCAATTACTCTTTGACTACATTTAAGGTGCTTAGCCCATCATGTATTTTTTGTTGTATTTTAAAGATGATTAAATAGGACATACTTTACTTACCTAAAAGAGGGAGTAAAACTGGGTAGTTGTAGGGCATCACAAAGAGGTTTACACAAGTTAAAGTTGTACTGGCTTTTAAATAACCAAATGGATATCCAAGTTCATTGTATTTTCCACTGCTAGTAACAAATACCTGAGAATAATATGAAGTAATATACAGTTATGACAATATGGATTTTATGTAAAAGCAAACTCATAGCAATATTCCATAGCCACATCTATGGCATAATTTAATTGTAATTTAAAAATGGAAATAGTGCTTTTAGCTTATGGTTATATCAAATATATCATACTAAATAAGAATGTTCAGATCACAATTCTTTTATAACTTATATTAAGAAATGAAACTGTATATGCAATAACCATTCAGAGTTTGCAGTCTACATCAACAGTACCCAAATATTTACTTGGTCAGCACAATGGAAAATAAGGCTGCAATACCACTAAGTGATACCAGCCATTAAAACAAATTGACTTCTCAAAATAAGTGGTGACTAGAGTAAAGACTTTTAGAAAAATGGAAGATGGCCCCATGCATAAAGCAGGCAATTATAAAAACACAGCCCTTTTAAAGGATTATGCTAACACTTTTCATGTGTACTACTATTAAATCTTGCTCTACTTCCCTTTGATGCCCTATTCCCCTACCTACTATTCATTTTTGATCCAATAAGTATTTGCTGAATAGTCAGGCACTGGTGGTAATTATTTTGAGGCAGGAAGAAAATGCTTTGGTTCATTCTGGAAGTCATTTATCTTGTAAATTATGCTGGTAGAACAAACATTCAATAATTATCAAAACATTAATCTTTATTACCTATGGCTATCATCTTATTTTTTATTGATATTCTTGATTTTATATATATTATATTGTCAGGTCCCATACACTTGATATGCTGGGCTAGAGTCCTCTAGCAAACATGTTTTCTCTGTGTTTCATGAGTCCTTCAACAGGGTTAAGACAAAAGTCAAACCCTAATGGTAAACAGGATCCATTTACCTTGCTAATTCTTGGTACCAGCAATATCACCTACCAGCTCACTAAATTCTTGCTATATTTAGTTATAGCTAAGAATAAATCCTTCCTATGTAATTTATGACTCCACAAAACAATTGCTAAAACATGACTCATCTACTAGATTTTGTCTTAATTTGAAACTTAATAGAAACAGAAAACTGTAATAAAATATGTTGGATTTCCCCCTATTTCCCAATTGTGTATAATAGAAGAGGGGGAAGTCATCATCCTATATAATAAAAGGCTAATATGCAAATAGATCGAATGGTGGAACAACTGAACAACTGGTCACTATGATGTGCGCTGACCACCAGGGGGCATGCGTGGAACATGGTGGGCATCAGCCATGGTAGGGTGGTGGAGCAGGTGAGCCGGGGTTCCAGACCAAGGTGGGGCACTGGTTGCTGTCATTGGGGCAAGCCTCTGGTGGTTATTGAAAATTCTTTGCTCCCCTGCACACCGAGGTCCTGCCCAGCTCTTGCACCTGCCGCCAGTGCTGGCCCCGCTCGCACCCACTGTGGGCACTGGAGCCACTGCTAACACCCGCTGCTGGTGCCCAGCGCTGGCCCTGATCGCTTGGCACCATCAGTGGGTGCGAGTGGCAGCTGTCGGCCCCAATCACCCCTTAGGGCTTCTCCACCTTCCCCTGCTCCCAAGGGGTGATCGGGGCCAGCAGCTGCTGCTAGCAGCCACTGCCAGTGCCGGCCCTGCTTGCACCAGGTGCTGGCACCAGAGCTGCCGCTTGCACCCGCTGCTGGTGCCTGGCACTGGTCCCGATTGCTCAGTGCTGTCAGCGGGTGCAAGCAGTGGCTGCCAGCCCCAATTGCCCCTGAGGGCTTCTCCACCTCCCTCTACACCTGAGGGGCAATTGGAACAGCAGCCGCTGCTTGCACCCACTGATGGCACCAGCCCCAATCGCTTGGCACCATTCAGCGGGTGTGAGCAAGGCTGGTGTGAGCAAGGCCAGCACCATCAGCGCGTGGGAGTGGTGGCGGCAGGACTAGGGGCCATGGTGGGAGGGGCTGGGCGGGGCGCAGGGGCTGGCCGTCCCTGTGCCCACTGCAGCCTCACAGCCCACAGTTCCTTTCAAGGTGCACGAATTTGTGCACTAGGCCCCTAGTAAAGGATAAAAAGCTTACACACAACCAACAAAAATCAGACCTATGATTCCTGAGAAAAGAAAAGCACTTTTTTTTGTTCCTCTCTCACTTCTTTTCCCTCTGTCCCCTCCCTCCCTTCCTATCTTCCGTAATTTACCATAAGCCCCTTGAGTTTTTCCTTATCACCTACAGATTCATAAAATTTAGGGGTTCAAAGAGATCATTAGAGACCATCTAGTCTAGAAAAAGTAAGTGTTGGGTTCAAAACCACATAGTTGGTGGCAGAGCTAGAGTTAAAATCCAAGTTTCCATTATGATTTTGCCAAATTTCCTGGTTCCTGGTTCATCTTATTCTTTTTCAGACCCACTAATTAATCACATTACAACTACTCTAAACCAAAGTAACATAAGGTCAGGAAAAAAGGCATATGGCATATTTGAGGGGTGATGTAGGGAGGGAGGACAGGATTTAAGTTTCCCTGGAGTACATTTACAAGGAATGTGCTACACAAAAAAAAGAGGGTTTATTTTAAGGAAAAGGTATAATTTATAATTGTATTTGCTTTTTGCAATTTTTTTTAACACATAAATTTAAATGTCCTATCTTGACTTAAATTAGCATTCTGTTACCTGTATCCCTTTTTTCTGGTACATTTTGGTTGTATTTATTGAAATATAAGTATACATTCCAAAAAGTGCATGAATTATAAGTATATAGCTCAATGGATGTTCAAAGTGAATGAGCACCCAGATCGAGAAATAGAACATGACCAGGAGCCCCCGCATGTCCTTTTCTGGTCACTACTCTGCAGCCCCGAGAGAAACCACTATCCTGACCTCTAACAGAGTTAGTCAAGGAACCCTCAACTTTCTGGTGGACGGGATGACACTCCAACCAATCAAGCCATACCAGCCACACCAGCCACAGCTAATATGTGATCTTTTATGTCTGCCTTCTTTCGTTCAATATTATATTTATGAGATTGTTCTGTTTCTTGCCCTTTTACATCCTTGCTTTAAGCTTGTTCATTTTTTTCTACCCAGTTTTAGCATCTTTGACGAATTTAAGTAGCTTAAAGACAACTAGTAGCAATTTAACATGAAACAGATTTTAGGATGAAACACATGGCAGTCTGAAAGTGTTCCTTGTATAAATAGACTCTAACAATTATTGATTTCTACATGGTACTATAGTTTAGAAATAGAACAAACATCCTTACAATGTAGGACTTCCTTATTACATCTAAATAAAAAGGCTGTGACTGCCATGTCTGGATTTTTACAAATCAAAATCCAAAGGTTAATCTAGTAACAAGCAAGCCCTTCTGGCTGAAGGATCACACTTGGAAGAGCCAATGATGTGCATTTGCTTTGTTCAAGTAAAATTGAAACTACTCACACCAATATGCTTGGTACCACAAAGAGTTTGATTACATTACACTAATACAGAAAGTAGTTTCAGGGCTTATGGCTTTTTGTCAAAAATATATTGTGTCCTGGCTGGTGTGGCTCAGTTACTTGAGCATCCTCCCAAGCACCTAGAGGTCTAGGTTAGATTCCTGGTCAGGGAACATGCCCAGGTTTTTGGCTCCATCTCCAGTAGGGGGCGTGCAGGAGGAAGTAGTAGAAGTTCTTTCTCTCTCTCTAAAAAATTAATAGAAACATATTTTTAAAAAACATTAATAAAGAAAAGAAATATGTACTTCCAATCTGTTGTGCTTCACCTGCAGAAGTCATAGCTGAATAGAGTTACATCCCCCAGGCGATGAATTATAAACCTAAGGTCCTTTGATAGGCTTCCAAATCCTCAAATACACAAATTTCATCATATTTGACTGCCATAAATGGCAAGGTATGGTAGGCTAATGATTCATATCAGTGTGAAAGTTTTGCTTGGCCCTATTGTTTATTTGATAGCATTTTTGAGAAACATTATTAACAGATTCAGCCTAATTATTCCCAGATTAACCTTTGAAATTTCTTTAAACAATTCCCAGATCCAACAGTGGTTATAGATATTTGTCCAACAGGTAAGGATAAATTACCTGCCAGCAAGTATGGGGAGATTTTCGTTCCAGAATGTACTGAGTTAAAGGTGAAGGTTCAAGTTCATATTTGTCAAAGGGAAGTTTGTCTATTACCATTGGCTCACAATCTACACAGGAGAATCTCACAACAGGATGAGACGTTCGTGGAGGCTAAAAAACAAGAGGGGGGAAATATGGTCTGTTACAAGTGAGCTTACATTTCTAACAATTCTGCAACCCCCTTTATAAACCATCACTGAGATACAGACTAGTGTTTTGAGTAACAGGGCTGCTGATCTCCAGGCATCACCAATGGCTTCAGTGGGGGGAGGGCACTCTTTATCTATACCATGGGAAAGCGAGACATAAATTATAATGCTCATAACTACAATTTCAGTGAAATAAAAATAAAACTGCTTTGAATATGTTTCAGGAGTCGTTATGATCTATAGGATGAACCCTGAATTTCAGATCTACTTTGCGACCTCCAAAAATTACCTGCCCTTCCTTCCTTTATACCATGAGGTTACAGATAGTCCAAACACTGCTAGAAAGAAGAAATCCATGAAGCTTTCTAAGGAGGTAATCACAGAGCTAGAGCCACTAACAAACAAGAAGAAAAATTGTAAATGCATAGCAAGGGCAAAATAGAGACTGAAAAGGAGTCAGTCAAAACTCCAGGGCCCAGTAAAATTTTTTTTCCAGTTGAATTTTTACAGCATTTCTCACACCCACACACTTGCCTTGAATAGCTAGAGCTGGGGGTGCTTTTGGCTGTGCTGCAAAGGCCTGTGTGCCTGGGGTGCCAGAGCAGATTGATGGAGCAGCCATTTTAATGGAGAATGGAGAGCACCAGAGAGAGAGAGAAATGGTGGCAGCATGGACAATATGGAGAGAAAAAGAGTTAGGACAAGTCCCAGGGACAAGGGTGATACATGGCTCTACGTATTCTTGCTGAGAACTGTAAGGCTAATATAAATAATAAAGCATCTCTGTTTCCTTCATATAAAGAAAAAAACCTGCTCACTTGCTTTCATGACCGACAAACCTACAAGATGTTTTGGGAGCTGAGAAAAAGCTAAAGGCATGGTAACATGAGCTATGTTTGAATTACTTAGAATGTCTTTATTCCAGATTTTCCTTGTTTTAATGTTAATTAAACTTGAGAAATATTTTTGGTTTATTGATTTATAAGAAAGCAATAAATGAGTGAAGACCTGTCACTGGTAATAATGAAGTAACTTCATAACTAAAACATTCTCTCTGGGGTTTGAAGGGGCAAGAGATAACTGGGCATTGAGATTTGACCAGTGTGCCACCTTGGAACCCTGAGGGAAAGAGGAAAAGATTCACCCTCTCCCACAGCAGGGGCTGAAATGGTTCTTGAATTGTACATTCAGGCTTTTCATGGCCATTCCTGAAAAAAAAAAATGCAGGAGCCCAAATATAGTAATTCAGGAAAAAATGCGGTTCATGTCAGAAATTTATAAAACTTTACACTACAGATCAGTTAAAGCAGAAAGGTGCTAAACTGAAAGAGCAGTGATCCTTTTATGCCCCTCACTCTCCCTCATAGGGGGAGAAAGGAAGATGAAAGGGATAATTAAATTCATATCATTTCCCTTTTTACTAGACATCAACCCTATCCCCAAAGCCAATTCATCTGGTACTAAGAACAACTATAGTATCAAATCCTCATCTACCAAATGCAGTGAACAAAAAGGCAATTCCTTGCTTAGAGGCCGGCTGGCCGTCCCTGTGCCCACTGCAGCCTCACAGCCCACAGTTCCTTTCAAGGTGCACGAATTTGTGCACTAGGCCCCTAGTAAAGGATAAAAAGCTTACACACAACCAACAAAAATCAGACCTATGATTCCTGAGAAAAGAAAAGCACTTTTTTTTGTTCCTCTCTCACTTCTTTTCCCTCTGTCCCCTCCCTCCCTTCCTATCTTCCGTAATTTACCATAAGCCCCTTGAGTTTTTCCTTATCACCTACAGATTCATAAAATTTAGGGGTTCAAAGAGATCATTAGAGACCATCTAGTCTAGAAAAAGTAAGTGTTGGGTTCAAAACCACATAGTTGGTGGCAGAGCTAGAGTTAAAATCCAAGTTTCCATTATGATTTTGCCAAATTTCCTGGTTCCTGGTTCATCTTATTCTTTTTCAGACCCACTAATTAATCACATTACAACTACTCTAAACCAAAGTAACATAAGGTCAGGAAAAAAGGCATATGGCATATTTGAGGGGTGATGTAGGGAGGGAGGACAGGATTTAAGTTTCCCTGGAGTACATTTACAAGGAATGTGCTACACAAAAAAAAGAGGGTTTATTTTAAGGAAAAGGTATAATTTATAATTGTATTTGCTTTTTGCAATTTTTTTTAACACATAAATTTAAATGTCCTATCTTGACTTAAATTAGCATTCTGTTACCTGTATCCCTTTTTTCTGGTACATTTTGGTTGTATTTATTGAAATATAAGTATACATTCCAAAAAGTGCATGAATTATAAGTATATAGCTCAATGGATGTTCAAAGTGAATGAGCACCCAGATCGAGAAATAGAACATGACCAGGAGCCCCCGCATGTCCTTTTCTGGTCACTACTCTGCAGCCCCGAGAGAAACCACTATCCTGACCTCTAACAGAGTTAGTCAAGGAACCCTCAACTTTCTGGTGGACGGGATGACACTCCAACCAATCAAGCCATACCAGCCACACCAGCCACAGCTAATATGTGATCTTTTATGTCTGCCTTCTTTCGTTCAATATTATATTTATGAGATTGTTCTGTTTCTTGCCCTTTTACATCCTTGCTTTAAGCTTGTTCATTTTTTTCTACCCAGTTTTAGCATCTTTGACGAATTTAAGTAGCTTAAAGACAACTAGTAGCAATTTAACATGAAACAGATTTTAGGATGAAACACATGGCAGTCTGAAAGTGTTCCTTGTATAAATAGACTCTAACAATTATTGATTTCTACATGGTACTATAGTTTAGAAATAGAACAAACATCCTTACAATGTAGGACTTCCTTATTACATCTAAATAAAAAGGCTGTGACTGCCATGTCTGGATTTTTACAAATCAAAATCCAAAGGTTAATCTAGTAACAAGCAAGCCCTTCTGGCTGAAGGATCACACTTGGAAGAGCCAATGATGTGCATTTGCTTTGTTCAAGTAAAATTGAAACTACTCACACCAATATGCTTGGTACCACAAAGAGTTTGATTACATTACACTAATACAGAAAGTAGTTTCAGGGCTTATGGCTTTTTGTCAAAAATATATTGTGTCCTGGCTGGTGTGGCTCAGTTACTTGAGCATCCTCCCAAGCACCTAGAGGTCTAGGTTAGATTCCTGGTCAGGGAACATGCCCAGGTTTTTGGCTCCATCTCCAGTAGGGGGCGTGCAGGAGGAAGTAGTAGAAGTTCTTTCTCTCTCTCTAAAAAATTAATAGAAACATATTTTTAAAAAACATTAATAAAGAAAAGAAATATGTACTTCCAATCTGTTGTGCTTCACCTGCAGAAGTCATAGCTGAATAGAGTTACATCCCCCAGGCGATGAATTATAAACCTAAGGTCCTTTGATAGGCTTCCAAATCCTCAAATACACAAATTTCATCATATTTGACTGCCATAAATGGCAAGGTATGGTAGGCTAATGATTCATATCAGTGTGAAAGTTTTGCTTGGCCCTATTGTTTATTTGATAGCATTTTTGAGAAACATTATTAACAGATTCAGCCTAATTATTCCCAGATTAACCTTTGAAATTTCTTTAAACAATTCCCAGATCCAACAGTGGTTATAGATATTTGTCCAACAGGTAAGGATAAATTACCTGCCAGCAAGTATGGGGAGATTTTCGTTCCAGAATGTACTGAGTTAAAGGTGAAGGTTCAAGTTCATATTTGTCAAAGGGAAGTTTGTCTATTACCATTGGCTCACAATCTACACAGGAGAATCTCACAACAGGATGAGACGTTCGTGGAGGCTAAAAAACAAGAGGGGGGAAATATGGTCTGTTACAAGTGAGCTTACATTTCTAACAATTCTGCAACCCCCTTTATAAACCATCACTGAGATACAGACTAGTGTTTTGAGTAACAGGGCTGCTGATCTCCAGGCATCACCAATGGCTTCAGTGGGGGGAGGGCACTCTTTATCTATACCATGGGAAAGCGAGACATAAATTATAATGCTCATAACTACAATTTCAGTGAAATAAAAATAAAACTGCTTTGAATATGTTTCAGGAGTCGTTATGATCTATAGGATGAACCCTGAATTTCAGATCTACTTTGCGACCTCCAAAAATTACCTGCCCTTCCTTCCTTTATACCATGAGGTTACAGATAGTCCAAACACTGCTAGAAAGAAGAAATCCATGAAGCTTTCTAAGGAGGTAATCACAGAGCTAGAGCCACTAACAAACAAGAAGAAAAATTGTAAATGCATAGCAAGGGCAAAATAGAGACTGAAAAGGAGTCAGTCAAAACTCCAGGGCCCAGTAAAATTTTTTTTCCAGTTGAATTTTTACAGCATTTCTCACACCCACACACTTGCCTTGAATAGCTAGAGCTGGGGGTGCTTTTGGCTGTGCTGCAAAGGCCTGTGTGCCTGGGGTGCCAGAGCAGATTGATGGAGCAGCCATTTTAATGGAGAATGGAGAGCACCAGAGAGAGAGAGAAATGGTGGCAGCATGGACAATATGGAGAGAAAAAGAGTTAGGACAAGTCCCAGGGACAAGGGTGATACATGGCTCTACGTATTCTTGCTGAGAACTGTAAGGCTAATATAAATAATAAAGCATCTCTGTTTCCTTCATATAAAGAAAAAAACCTGCTCACTTGCTTTCATGACCGACAAACCTACAAGATGTTTTGGGAGCTGAGAAAAAGCTAAAGGCATGGTAACATGAGCTATGTTTGAATTACTTAGAATGTCTTTATTCCAGATTTTCCTTGTTTTAATGTTAATTAAACTTGAGAAATATTTTTGGTTTATTGATTTATAAGAAAGCAATAAATGAGTGAAGACCTGTCACTGGTAATAATGAAGTAACTTCATAACTAAAACATTCTCTCTGGGGTTTGAAGGGGCAAGAGATAACTGGGCATTGAGATTTGACCAGTGTGCCACCTTGGAACCCTGAGGGAAAGAGGAAAAGATTCACCCTCTCCCACAGCAGGGGCTGAAATGGTTCTTGAATTGTACATTCAGGCTTTTCATGGCCATTCCTGAAAAAAAAAAATGCAGGAGCCCAAATATAGTAATTCAGGAAAAAATGCGGTTCATGTCAGAAATTTATAAAACTTTACACTACAGATCAGTTAAAGCAGAAAGGTGCTAAACTGAAAGAGCAGTGATCCTTTTATGCCCCTCACTCTCCCTCATAGGGGGAGAAAGGAAGATGAAAGGGATAATTAAATTCATATCATTTCCCTTTTTACTAGACATCAACCCTATCCCCAAAGCCAATTCATCTGGTACTAAGAACAACTATAGTATCAAATCCTCATCTACCAAATGCAGTGAACAAAAAGGCAATTCCTTGCTTAGAGGCCATTTTTAAAACATTCCTTAATTACCCATAATTCAAAGGTACATTCCCAAGGAACACAAGCCCATTGATTACAAAAAGATGAAAAGTAGGTCTACAAAGTTCCCCTAGTTATCTAATGACTCCCTGGGAGGAAGTAAGATGACATCTGATTTTAATATGTTTCTAAACTTTATTTTTTTTATTGAATTTATTGTGGTGACATTGGTTAATAAAGTTATATATGTTTCAGTTGTACAATTCTATAACACATCATCTGCATATTATATTGTGTGTTCACCACCCAAAGACATGATCTGAATATGTTTTGAGAACCTATACAAAGTGTAGACTAAGTCCTAATTTCCTGAGGATATACATGAAAATCAATGCCAACACTTCTTAGCCATTGCTTTTACGATGTAAATCAAGTCAGTTGCTCTGAAATAAAAACCAAGTCACATATTGCAACAGCATAAAAAATAACAATGCCTTAACCTCTGAACAGGGCAGTTCAAATAGAAAAGACAGCTGAAAGAAAGAATGCCAGAATAGAAAGTCTTCTCTTGCTTCTGGGTACAAGCTAGACTTCCATCAAGAGATAGACTAGGTATGGCTTAACAGTATCAAAACTATTTAAAATTAATCAGCAGCCTGGCTGGCCATTGCTCAGTAGTTAGAGCATCGGCCTGCCCACCAGAGAGTCATGGTTGATTCCCGAGTCAAGGGCATGTACCTGGGTTGCAGGTCTCATTCCAACCCCCATCAGGGAATGTGTGGGAGGCAACTAATCGATGTGTCTCCATCACATCAATGTTTCTATCTCTCTCCTTTCTCTCTCCAATTCTCCCTCTTCCCTTCCTCTCTCTCTAAAAATTAATGAGAAAAATATCCTTACTCTTCGGGTGAGGATTTTAAAAAATTAAAATTAATCAACAAATTGAAAATCCAGAAGGATGTTTGCCTTTTGTTTTATACTTACTAGTGAAGGTAAATTCTGATCTGGCCAAAAAGATTCTGGAATTGGCCAATGTCCAACAGGAACACCAGTCTTAGAGTTAGGTCGTACATAAATGAGCTTATGACAACTATGCCACGGTTGAGCAGCAAATGAATTGCTTGGCCTAGATGAATCCGTAAGTCCATCTAAAAGTTAAACAAAAGACAGACGAAGGCATGATTTCTTTTTATAGCTGATGATTTTCTTGTACAAAATTGTTAGCTAAAAGCAAAATACAAAATAGTGATTCATGAAAAATGGAAGTAAAAAGGTGATTCTGCTAGGATATCTGAATGTTCTCCTTATCAACTCTTTTCATCTATTCCATTCCTTCTAATCCAACATCCCA
Source organism: Myotis brandtii (assembly GCF_000412655.1). Lineage (NCBI taxonomy): Eukaryota > Metazoa > Chordata > Mammalia > Chiroptera > Vespertilionidae > Myotis > Myotis brandtii. Next base: position 111,719 of record NW_005357691.1, on the reverse strand, counting down.
TCACCCTCCCATTCTTAATTATGACCAAAATAGGCAGAATAGGAAAAAATATTATAAAATTAGTTTTAAATTTTCTGAGATTTAGGCACATAAACACACCAAACCACTACAGTTCTTTTTCCAAATTAGGCAAGTGAAATTGTTCACTCCTTGGTATAGTTTTACATTTTTCAAATCTGATAAAAATAGGTCATAAATTCCATTTAGATTTTCTTTATAATCCCATTTAGATGACAAAAGTATTCTTTACTAAACAGTTAGACCCAATCACCACAAAGGCAAAATAAAAACTATTAAATTCACTTAAAGGTAGAAAGAACGCCGACAAAAAAAAATCTATGTACATAGTTGTGGGAGAGAAAACAAAGCAAATGCACCAAGTTCCCCGTCATCATTAAAATTCCAAGGAAAATAGATATTGTATAATGCTGCATAATATATCCTGAGTGCATTTTAATTATTTAAACTAGCATATTTCATTTGTCACCTCCCCAAACAGGGCAAGGCAGAGTTACATAACCCTTAATGTGATCATTCATCAATCTAAATTATATTTGCAAAAGATATGTTTTAATTATTGGAGTGTCAATTTTTTCTCAATTATAGGTCATTTTATTTACTTATTTAAGTGTTACTTTAAACAAGTAACTACTTTAGACCAAGAGATTTACTGGGGTATATGGAGCTCTAGGGAATACATGTAATGACTTTAGGGAAACAAGGGATCCCCCACCCCCTTAAGTTAAACTCACAATTCTGGTGATGTGTATTTTTCTGAGGAGAGAGTTCTTAGCATTCATCAGAATCTTAAGAGTTAACAACTCTGGACAAAGAGGAAATGGAGCTAGAAAGAAAATCTGAGCTATTTATATGACACCAAATCCAAAGGTTTTTCAGTATGAAAGTTCCCAGTTCATGTGAAGGTAATGAACCCAAAATTGTGGATTGAACAGTAAATTGTTAGCAATATATCATGTCCTTCCTTTATGATTAACTTAATTTAAAATAGGCTGTAATGCCTCAGTCTTCTATGGCAGTTGTTCTTAACCTGGAGTCCAAGAAACCCCTGAAATTAAATACAAAATTGTGTGTTTGTGGCCTCTATCCATTTTCCTAGGAAGAAGGGATTTCTATTTTTCCAACAGTTTCTCAAAGGGTTCCGAACTAAACAACAAAAAAGTCAGTAACCACAGGATCTACTACTTCAGACAGAAATGTGTCTTTCTAACCCTATGCACTTGGCCCTTTTCTTCTCTAGGCAGCTAGCTACCACTGATTGTGGCCACAACAATTAAAATGTATGATTCAGATCAGACAAGCACTTTGGTAATGAGGTACAAACAATGTGTATGTGTATTAACTGACAGCAATGAGGAGAAGCCTTGCAATGCAGGTATGATTTGAGGGAGAAGTTCCTTCCCCTGTACAAAAATAGCTCTGCTTTTATGTATTTTGAGATATTGGACTTTCAGTAAAATCTCACTTGAAGAGAAAATGTTCTTCAGTTAAAAAGTGTCCAGAAAAATACTGGTGTATGAGCTTATAGAATACTAGAGGCCCGGTGCACAAAAATTTGTGCACTCGGGGGGGGGGGGGCCCCCACCCC
>NW_005357691.1:83998-109486 GCF_000412655.1 Myotis brandtii | reverse complement strand
ATTTACCTTCTATAATTGAAACTTTGTAGCCTTGAGTGGAGCTCAGAGCCGGCCAGGGCGGGTGGGAAGCTTGCCTTCCTCCAACGCCAGGGGCAAGCCAAGCCTCCTGCTCGCTCCAGCTCTGTGGCCACGGCTGGCTGAAAGCAGGTATCTGGGGTTTATTTATCTTCTATAATTGAAACTTTGTTGCCTTGAGTGGAGCTCAGAGCCGGCTGCGTCAGGCGGGAAGCTTGGCTTCCTCCATCACTGGAGCAACCAAGCCTCCTGCTCGCTCCAACTCCGTGGCTGCCGGCCGCCATCTTGGTTGGGTTAATTTGCATATAGTTGCTTTGATTGGCTGGTGGGTGTGGCTTAGGGTATAGCGAAGGTATGGTCAATTTGCATGTTTGTCTTTTATTAGATTAGACTAGCATAAATATTCACAATCACTTGCTGATGTGTGGTAACAAACACAAGATTTCATAAAGATAGCTTGGTACATTTGGCACTCACAAGACCAAACTAGTTGAGTGGCACTCTGCAGTGAATCTCCAGATATTTCATGAATAGAGAGGTAAATAATTCAATGTCATCCCAAGACTGGGGACCAGGGAATATGAAATCGGTAGGGAAATGGAAGAATTTTCTTAGGAAGATTTGACATTGAATTAAAATTGCTAGAATTTGGCCACCTGACATGTATATATAGGCAATGAATAAATGGTAGTTTTTTGGATGGATGTTTGTAACCGTTTGAATGTGTGTGTAGAGTGAAGACTGCCTATTATGATTACTGTTTTTCCAATTATAGATGGTTTGCCTCAATAACACTATAGGGTAAAAGCAAAGTTATCTACTGTACCTTCTCCAATAAGAAGTGGATCTGGTCCTGTTTTTTCAAAGTTAATAACTACACCACTCTGAACTTTTTGAACTAGAGATTCTAAACACTGATTCAACATTCTTTGTGTTCTAACACAGTAGGAACGACCTATATCAGAAGGAAAAACAAAGAGTACAAGTTTGATCAAATAAAATACTATTTCACAATAGAAGCATTTGACATTCTAAAATATAACCTGAAATAATCATAACTACATTGGCAGCAAACATCACACTATTAATGATCTTAAGCAGCAGAGTTAAAAATATTCTGAAGGAAAACAAGTAAAGACCAGATATGGTATTTAAGAAAAACTATACTCTGCTGCCCTGAATTCTTCCTTTAGAAATAGTAAATATTGCCAGTACCTCCTGTGACTTCACACATCTGTGTGATAGCAGATTCATCAGTTGGTACACTCCCTAGTTGCTCTGGCTCAGTAGAAGCCAATCCAGGCAAACGTAACACCAGGGCAAATAATCTCTGATCCCAACGAAAAGGTTCTTTTGTTAGTTCACTCCCAGGCAGTGGAGAATTCAAAGGAAGATGAAGCTGAGAAGGCAAAATTTGAAAGGTTTCATCATAACAACCCGTACATGAAGAGTTAAAGAATTAGGGGGTCCACTTTTCTTTCATGTACTCAATAAAATAAAGCAATCTTTCAAGGATTACCAAGATAATAAGTTCACTAAACTTATTCTTAACTAGAAATGTATGCCTCCCACAGAAATAGCTGCACGTTCTCTGCCATTTAAGCGAAAATTTAAAAAAATGAAATCTCACCTCTTCTTGAATACCAGCCGTACTTGTTAACTTATTTCCATCTGTGATGGTAATTAAAATAGATGGTTCTAAAAAAAATGGATTTCTCCCCTAAAATACATTTAAAAAGTATTAGAGCCATGTGAAGTAATAAAATTGTATTTAAACTTTTACATTTGCCTTGCCAGTGATCTCCCAAGACTGTGATAAAATTTGCCTGGATAAATAAAAAGGAAAAGATTAGGGACTGAGTGGGTGGGGATGAAAATAACAATCCCTGAAGAGGTGGCATTCAGAATAAACTGAGAAATTCTTATAATTAAGGAACTCCCAAACTATCACATCCAAATACTCCTCTCCCTCTGCTTTCCAAGTAATCATAAAAGAAAGCTATTAAAAAGATTATAATGGCAGCATCATCCACACCATCTGCCTGAGTCAAAATTCTGGCACAGCTAGAGGAACATTAGTGACTTATACTCTGCAACCTGGAAAGTGACTGGTTATTGTGAGCAGAGCTTTTCAAGTAGGAAAGTACAATGATAGCAGCAGTAAATGCTATTATGCCTTCCTCTCATTCTAGAGCTTTTTCATTGAATTGGGAGGGATGAGGGAGTTAAGGAGATTGAAAACCTCTCTTCAGTTGTCTTGCTCCAGTATTTATTTCTCAGCAATTTATTCATCCCATTCTCAGATATCTAATGACCTGACAGGTAGGCAATTTTAACTATTTTATGATCCAGTCATATACCAGACCTCCCCAAAAGAGAATTTTAAAAAAAATGTAATTAAATGTAATTAAAAGATATATGGATCTCTTTTTGGAAGTTATGAAAAATAGCAGAAAATTTGGTAACCATACCCACTCTTAAATTCTTACCCCAAGTCACCAAATTAAATTAGCTGTACTCACTCAAAAATATTTTTACCTGTCCATAATTGTCTATTCCAGATATCAATCTATTGAGATTTAACAAATCAAATGAGGATCTTAGAGCCTGACCAAGAGTCGTCAGTCCAGAAGCCTGAAGATTTTTTAGTTCATTCATGAATGTTGCGTGATTTTCCTTCCAACCAGCCTGAAAACCAAACATTTACAAAGAAATTCCCAATTATACAGTGAATAATATATAAAGTGCAAACAACCACTAAGTAGCAAGCATAAAACCTTTAACAAATTAATAGTTCCTTAATCTGATTCTATTCTCTATCTGGACTGAAAAAGTGGAACTAAGGCAAGTAATCAGTTTCAGAAAAATTTCCCAGCTTTAATGATCAAGAACAAAGATGAAAACAGTACATTGTCCATTGTAGCTGGAGGGCTTTGGCTCAAGAAACCAGTTTTCTATTCCGGCTCAAACAAACCCACCAAAATACCTCAGTATTTACCTTAGTTTGACATTAATGATGAGCATGGAATAAGAATTAATAATAAGGAGTAATTTTTAAATGCATTGTCCTTAAAAGAGAAAATCAGCTATGGGTGTGTGATCTACATGAACTTTTCTAACCAAGATTCTTCCTCCCAAGCAAAAGTAAAGGCAGTGGGGGTAGGAGATTGTTATAGGAATAGAGCCACAATTGTTTGGATACAACTCTTCTGGCATCTTCAAGCATTCAGAAAGCCCCAAATCAAGAATAATGGGAGAAAGAAAAGAAAAATGTTTTGGAAAAGAAGCAGCATCCCCTAGGCACACCACAGCAGAAAAGAACCAAAGACCCAAGGTCAATAGCCAACATGCTATGAGTAAATGGTTGATGCGTCAGCAATGGCTATAAAAACAGAGCAACACAAAATGCCAAGAAGAGAAGCCAAAAGAAGAAGGCAGCTAATATAGGTCACAGGAGTAGGGCAGCAAGGGAGAGAAAAAAACAGCACAGTTTGGCAGCTTGGTGAGACAAAACAGCCACCTGAGTCTTGGTAGCCAAGGGCAGCAGTGATATTAAAAAATACTGAAGTCATGTGACAAGGCCAATACAGTTGGAGATGAAAAGCAAGAACAGATGATACAGCCAGGCCGACATGGCTCAGTGGTTGAGTGTTGAACTATGAACCAGGAGGACACGGTTCGATTACCGGTCAGGTTGCAGACTCAATCCCCAGTGTGGGGCATGCAGGAGGTAGTTGATCAATTATTCTCTCTCATCATTGATGTTTCAATCTCTCTCTCCCTCTCCCTTCCTCTCTCTAAAATCAATAAAAATATATATTTTAAAAAGAACAGGTAATACAGAGATAAATGAAATTATTTAAATTTCATGTTTGGTTAAAAGCATACTGCCCATATCCATACAACTATAGCACATACTATCTTTTCTAGTTTTAGTTTCCTGAAGCAATTTGGATCAGAATGACTGAGAGGTAGAAAGGGAACAGATTACTGACTGCACCTTCTTATGAAGTATCTTCATGACCTTGAGCAAACCTATTGGCTCTTAGAACCTAAATTTCATTATCTTAAAATGATGAGGATGAGATAAGCAGGCACACTATGTAAGACTGTGCATGAGAACCCTGGAGGAGAGTCATTTACCCTGTAATGGTGAATGAAAATGGTGCCCCCTAAGGTTGAACAGTGCACAACCTGCATAACCATACAGGGTAAAAGTGGTCCTAATTAAGATCCATCTCAGTCCATTAGTCTGGGATTCTGTGTAATTAAAAATGTACTTAGTTTTTAAAATATTCCTAACACATTCTGTAGGTAAACGTATCTAAAGGTAAAATCTTCCCATATGTTCTTTTGGCCAGACTGTATATATGGCTTTTAGTACTAAGGGAAAGTAGGACTTGAGAATAATTACCTATGGCCCAAGGAAAATCTTATTGCACTAGACCACCTAAACTTGAGCTAAAAGGAAGGATCATGATTTTAATTGTCCTCATCAAATACCTAGAAATATCAGCAGATGTTTGCAAATCACACCGAATTCAAAAATTAGCTTTCCTCTTTGGGGTAGAAGAGAAAGGTGTAGAGTTGGAAGGGATTGCATCAATTCTTTCCTTTATTTATTCAACAAATGTTTATGGACCAACTATGATATGTTGGGAAGAATGTTATGTGCTAGGGATATAGAGAGTAATTAGCCTTTAGAAGTTCATGCCACAAAGTAATAAGGAATGCAGTTATGGAGTCTGAAAGATCAGAGAGTTAGGGAAGGCTTCTCACAGAACATGGGGCATTTGAGGAAGCCTAATGGCATGAAGGTCATGGGACTCTCCACAATGAAGTGAGGAGTGGAGGAGGCAGGCCAAGGGAAGAGAACAGAGAGTTCATAAGAGGATAAGGACTGCTGGGGAATCACAAGTAATTTGATTATTATTTTTCTGGGTACATGGCAGAAGGCAAGGCTGATAAGTCAGGCTGTGACTATAAGTGCTTTGTACATTGTGCTCAGTAGTTTGGATCTTGTCTTTCAGCCCTGGGAATAACGAGGTTTTTAATTAGGGGAGTGGCATGATCCCTAATTTTAGCAAGTTCATTCTGCTGGGAGTTAGAGAATAAATTGTGGGGTGGAAGGGAGGCTGAAGCTTGAGGCAGGGAAACTGGTTTGAAGATTGTTGCAATAGCTTATTAGAAAAGCGATGAAAACCTGAGTGAGGGCAGTGAGGATAGAGAGGAGGTTGCAGATAAAAGAAATATTTCAAAGGTGGAGTCAAGGATTTAGTATCTAATTAGAGGGATGGGTGAGGAAAAAAGGGTCATACATTAGGTTGAGGTTTCTAGCTTAGGCAAACCTGTAAATGGTGGGGTCCTTCACCCAGAAGCCACTTTATAAAGTTGGCTTTACTTCCCACACTGTAAACTTAAGAGTTATATCTATAACAAGTGTTGAATTCCTATAAGCCACAGATAGTTTAAGTCACAACTACAGAAAAATTAGTGACATACTTGATTTGGTAAAGGGCTGGGATAAGATTTGCATACCACTTAAGCAAGCACCCTATAACTCATCACTATCCTATCCTATATAATAAAAGCCTAATATGCTAAGAGTCCAGTTGATTGGTTGGCTGTTCAACCAATCAAAGCGTAATATGCTAATGACATGCTAAGGTCACTCAACCGCTCGCTATGATGTGCACTGACCACCAGGGGACAGACACTCCAACCTGTATCAACCTCCCACATCTCTCCCTGGCCCTGATCATGCACCAGTGGGGTCCCTTAGCCTGGCCTGCACCCTCTCACAATCCAAGACCCCTTGGGGGATGTCAGAGAGCCTGTTTCAGCCCGATCCTGCAGGCCAGGCTGAGGGACCCCAATGGTGTATGAATTCATGCACCCGGCCTCTAGTTTAAAATAATGTATTCTCTGATTGTGTAGTCTTACTAATCAACCTGTCAAAATAATTGCTCTTGAAAATTGCCCTTATAAAATGGATTGAAAACATTTTACAAATCACTTCTCCCCTTAAATCATTGGTGTTCTGTTTTTAGGTCAATTACAATTCTTTGCAATGAAGTGGATGAATTTGAATGAAATCTGAAAGATTCTCCTACCTCAGTACTACAAGGCATATGGGCTACACTTTATTACCCAAAGCAATAAACATTTTGGTAGCAGTCTGGCTCCTTCAAGAGAAGAACTAATATCTGAATAATGCTTCCCTTATAAAATAAATTGAAAAATATTCCCTCTGCTTCATTTAAAAAAAATGAGCTCTCTGAATTGTTAGGTTTTTGCCATGGATAGTACCATGGGTTTTGTGATTTAGCCAATGAATGGGTGCTATCTTGTCGTTCTGGTAGGTTTGAAATAATAATAGATTAAACATGACATTAACATTTGGCTTTTAAAAATGTTCATAGCTACAAGGGAGCAAAAATTAAAGAAAAAATGTTTTGGCCAACAACAACAACCAAAAAAAGAGAGAGAGAGAGAGAGAGGGAGAGAGGAACTAAGTGGCCCTAAATTCATTCCTCAGAATACTGAAGTTGGGGGGTAGGGGGAAGGCCAAAGATTAATTTAAATATTTAGAGAACCTTATTAATGTGACAAATTTGTTTCAAATAAATCATTATGGCCCTAGCCAGTTTGGCTCAGTGGATAGAGCATTGGCCTGCAGACCGAAGGGTCCTGGGGTCAATTCAGGTCAAGGGCACGTACCTTGGTTGCAGGCTCTTCCCAACCCGGGTTGGGGCTCATGCAGGAGGCAACCAATTGATGCTTTTTTTTCTATCTGTCCCTCTCTCTTCCACGCTCTCTAAAAGTCAATGGAAAAATATCTTCGGGTGAGGATTAAAGAATTAATGAAATAAAAAATATGAAAGTCTTCAAAAAGATCATTATGAAGAGCTAGTGGGAGGAAGTATATGTTTATATTTTTATTTCATTGCTTAAAGTTGTTTTTTCCCCACAAATGAATTGAGGATAGCCCATTTATCTTCTTAATACAGTATTTTTTTAAATTTACTCCAAAGATATCTTATTCTCATGTCAGTAAAACCTTTACTCCTAATAGTAACCTCCCTACATTCTCATGGAGCTTTGCAACTTACAAAGCACTTCCACACTTCAAATTTGCTTGGCACAAACCAATAAAAGAGGCATGGTATTATCATCCCTATTTTGTTTTAACCAGGAAGAAGTAAGATTTAGGTATGTCTTGTTTATGGAGGTGACAGTGGCTACATATGGCTACTGAGCACTTGAAACATGAATAGTCTGAATTGAGATATGATATAAGTGTAAAATACACATGGGATTTTGAGGGCTTGGAACAAAAGAGAATGAAAATATATTTTATTTTTATATTGATTACACATTGAAATGACAATGCTTTAAATATTTTCAGTTAAATAAAATATATTACTATAAGTTTTACCTGTTTCTTTTTTACTTTTTAATGTGCTACTAGAAAATTTTCAATTTTGTGTATGGCTAGTATCATATATCCATTGGCCAGAGATGTTCTAGAACAGTGGTTCTCAACCTGTGGGTCGCGACCCTTTTGGGGGTCAAATGACCCTTTCACAGGGGTTGCCTAAGACCATCGGAAAACACATATATAATTACATATTGTTTTTGTGATTAATCACTATGCTTTAATTATGTTCAATTTGTAACAATGAAAATACATCCTGCATATCAGATATTTACATTACAATTCATAACAGTAGCAAAATTACAGTTATGAAGTAGCAACGAAAATAATTTTATGGTTGGGGGTCACCACAACATGAGGAACTGTATTAAAGGGTCGCGGCATTAGGAAGGTTGAGAACCACTGTTCTAGAGGGACTTGAGGGTCAGTTAGGAAACCTTTGGCAGACAATAGACTCATTACAGATTCCAAGGCAGGGGGAAACAGGATCAAAGCAGCATCTCAGGAAGGTCAGGCTGGCAGGGACATATAAGATAAACTGGAGTAGGAGAAGCTATATCAGGGAAAAGAGGCTAGGAGGCTTAAATAGCAGCAATCCAGGCCAGAGGGAATCAGGGCCTGAATTAGAATGGGAATGAAGAGGAAGAGGCTAACTGAGAAACATTTTAAACAAACAAGATAAGACTCGGTGACAGACAATGAGCCTAAAGGAGAGGGACTAAAAGATGATTACAAAACTTCTAGCCTGGAAAACCTAAAGAATGGAGGTTTAGGACAAAGGAGTAGCCTGGGATGGGTGAAATCCTAAAGTAAGAGGAGTTTATTGTATTCAAGTTTTAAAAGTCTCCCAGAAGTAAAATAATAATGATGATGATGGTGGTGATGAAAAATAATAACCATAGCTAATATTTATTAGTGCCTATGTGTCAGGAATTCATTTGTGCTACACATTGGCATTTTATATGTATCCTTCTCATCTGAGCCTTATAACCACCCCCAACCAAGAAGGTGCTATTACTATTTCCATTTTATAGATGAGCACACTGAGGCTCAGAAAGGATAAGCAACTTGTCCAAGTAAAACAACTAGTAAATGATACAGCCAGGATTTGAACCCAGGTAATCTGAGAGCCCACCAATTTAAACCCCTGTACTAGAGATTCTACTATGTATCCAACATATTCATGTCATAGACATGTCTCCTTATATTAGCTTAAACGTTTGTAACTTTAACAGAATTTCCAAATTTGTTTCATATAAGCCTACTTTTCCTGATGCCTAAATGCAGACCAATTGGGTATGGAAACAGTGGATCAGGACTTGGAAAACCCTAGTCTATTCCTGGCTGTAACTAACTATCAAAGCAAGTAAGTCATTTACTCCTTACCGGGGCTGTTTCTGACCCTCTTCACCCTTATTTCCATCTATGTATTTTTCCGTGTATAAGATGCTATTTTTTCTAAAATCATTAGACTGAAAATAGAGGGGTGTCTTATACAAGGAAGTCAGGGGAGGAGGGACCCGCATGGGTGTGGAGCTGCCCATTACCTTGTCAAACAGGCTTCCTCCAATCACGAGCCTTATTGCTATGGACGTCAGCTGATGCCATAATTGGAGGTGGAGGTGGAGAGTGCACAATGCAACATGGACCAGAGTGTTCTGAGCCCATAAAGATATCAAAAAACAAAAAGATAAATACCGGTAAGCGATTGTCTAACTCTGCAAAATTCAAACTGAATGTAATCAGCTATGCAAAAGAGCATGGAAATAGAGCTGCAGAGTCTTATTTCCATTCTTATTACCAATGAAACTTCTTAATTATTAGCTACCTTTTTTTAAAAATATATTTTATTGATTTTTTACAGAGAGGAAGGGAGAGGGATAGAGAGTTAGAAACATCGATGAGAGAGAAACATCTATCAGGTGCCTCCTGCACACCCCTTACTGGGGATGTGCCCGCAACCAAGGTAACATGCCTTTGACCGGAATCAAACCTGCGACCCTTCAGTCCGCAGGCTGACGCTCTATCCACTGAGCCAAACCAGTTAGGGCTAAAATATTAATTTCTTAATTTTGGGTTGGAAAAGTGCGGAGGAGGTGTCTTATACATGGGGGCGTCTTATATGCGGAAAAATATGGTACTTATCTGAGGGGTGGGTTTGGCAACAGGAAACTGGCATGCTCCCTCTAGGCCTGTTGCTGAAGCTTTTTCTAATTTTCTGGTCTGCTCTCTGACATGGTGCTTAAGGGGTAGGCTCTGTCCCTCCAAAAACCTATAGGGGAGGTCTGTCAATATGTGAACTATTTGAAAGCTTTCGAGAATATATATCTAATCTATATCCTCCAGTCTAGCTTTTAAAAGGAATAAAACTGTTATTTAGAACTCTGGCTGGCTCCTGTGACATATTTCCCCATTGGTTTCAATAAAGGAGGGAAAGGCGGGATTGTCATTTAGTTGGTCCCCCAAACCTCAACATCCCATTACTTGTCCTTCCTGAACTTTATCCCATTTTGGCTAGACCCGTGGTAGGCAAACTGTGGCTAGCGAGCCACATGCGGCTCTTTGGCCCCTTGAGTGTGGCTCTTCCTAAGCCTTAGGAGTACCCTAATTAAGTGAATAACAATGTACCTACCTATATAGTTTAAGTTTAAAAAATTTGGTTCTCAAAAGAAATTTCAATCGTTGTACTGTTGATATTTGGCTCTGTTGACTAATGAGTTTGCCGACCACTGGGCTAGACCATTTCCCTGATTAATTTATTTATATTTCTTTTTATTTTTTTTTAAATAGGAGAACCCTTTCCTCCACTAAAAACTAACTTTCCACTAGAGAAATGCCCCTTTAGAAACTATGTAAATTGGCTGTTTGTAAATCAGAAATTAATCAAATAATTAAAATTCTTTAGGATGATAGCTATTGAAAGAGAATGGCAGTGAATGTTTTCAAAGAGCAAAAATAATCCTTCTATATTATAGATGGTCACAAGCCAGGCTCTCTCCCACAGCAGTGAGAGAACCTCTCACTGCAAGGTACCACTTACTATGTCCCTTTGACTTGGTGCAGAGCCAGTACACTGACCCATTTGGGGCACACACACCCAAAAGTCTTTTTGGACAGTGGTTTCAGTTCAGTCCAAGTCTCCCTAGCTTGTTAGCAAGCCCTGAATAAAAAGCCTTGCTGGAGTCTTAGAGACAATACATGTTGCTCCTTCTGTTTGACCCAAAGGAAATGAAATCAGCCTGATAATATTTGCCCTTTGTTATCCCATACAGAGGGCCATCCTGGACTTAGAGCTCTTCTTCTAGGTGGTTACAAACTAGATGATTAACGGATTTGAGTATTTTCCCAGATGTCACAAGTTAAAGCCAAAGAGTCTAAATTTAGTAGGGCCAGCATTTCTCTAGTTGAAAGATAAACTATTTTTCTTTTTCCATCTGCTCTCTACAGGGTTGGAGGAAATACGTTCTGCAACAACCCAGACAATTTGAAAAATCAACCTCAACAGCATTTTTCAACCAACTTACTTTCTTCTCCAACTTAACACTGTATCATCGTTGTCATCACAGACTGCTCTTTTGTTGGTAAACCAACCAGTGAAACAGAATGAGATGAAAAATAAGAAGCCCTGCTTTTCCAATCAACTCTGTATCCCGAGGAGACAAATAACTTTTCCCTTGGCTTTATATGGAATATCTGTGTGAGTTAAAGCTTTTGAACTTGAAGAATTTCCTTTTCACAATTCAAATGGACCCCAATTCTGATAGATATAAGGCAAGGTTTACTTGTCCCCTTAGATAAACAAAACACTGTGAGAGTTGAATCACTTTAAAATGTTCAAAAGTCTTTTAAAATTGTTTACAGCTAGCACACCTATAAAGGAAGTCTTTAAAATTGTGAAGTGCACATTAGGAAGATGCCATATCATTAAAAGAATGGAATTGTCTTGCTTCTTGTATCTCCTTTTCAAACTCTTTTCTCGAATTATATTTTCTGACCCTACTCGATGTAATTTTTTCTTAATACTCTATTAATTTGGTTTGATTTCACTTTTTTGTGTTTTTCTCACTTGACTCAGGTACTGATACACTCCTAGGTTCAAAAGAGGCATTCTATTATTGTTTTATTCATACTAATATAGCTTTTTCTTATAAAATTAATTGTCTTTAAAAATCTAGTTCTCAAAAAAAAATCTAGTTCTCTTGGATTTCTTTTTTTCAAAATTACTTTCCCAGGGGCAATTTTTAGTGTCCTGAACTTGTGAAAATACTCAAAGTCCATTTTATTTGATTGCATCAAATCTCTCCCTGAAAACTCTTGATTGCTATTATTCTTTGGTTCAATCCACCAATTTTCATGAACATACTTCAGGAAATACTTCCAGTCAAAATTACATAAAATAATTCTAGCTTACTTGAATCTTCTACTTTTAAAAAGTTCTTAAGAAATTTACTCCCTACTATATTGCAAAAACTTATTTGACACTCTGTGGCCTGCAGAATTATTTTTATTCGGCAGATGGTTAAAGACTTTCATGACCACATATTTTAAAATAAACTGGGCAATCTGAAACTAATATAATATTGTATGTCAACTATAATTGAAAAATAAAATCTAAAAAATAAACAGGGCAAATAAAAAATTCACAATTTGATTCTACTAACACTAAGTTCACCATTTTGTGTTACTTGTCTTTTTAAAATACCTAGTATGATTTTTAAGTGGATAAATAATCATAAGGATTAGTCTAAAATATCTGCAAAATGCATTTATGAATTTTCAATTCTTACCACAGGGAATTAGGATAAGATTATGAAATAATACACCTCTCTGAGTCCACTTGAAAGCATGACAAGATCAAAAGAAATTTGATCTTCACCAGAGGATGCTAACATGTAGAAACTGAATTTCAGAAACTATTCTGCTTTCTTCTGGAATCAATTGCACTGTTACTGAAGGAAAAATACCTTAGAGTTGCAAAGAATTTGCCAAACTCGTTCAGATTAAAATGTCAAGTTTCTTCTCTCACTCTCAGACCATTTCAATGGTAGCTACTGATCTATTCTGTTATCAGAAAAAAAATGATATTGTGCAGACCACGTATTGAATTATTATTCAGATTTTGGGGCTCTGATGAGACATTTTTATGAAGACATACACAAAATTAAAATTTTAAAAGGTGATCTTGGAAAAATACAAGATCATTTGGGAGTGACACTAAGCCACTCAAACACTGCAGAAAGAGCTAAACAGAAGAAATAGCAGAAAGGCCACTCATTACTTTCTAAAGATTAGATAGCATCTCTTTCCTCCTAATTTTTAAAAATAATTCTCAAAAAAGTTTATGGACTGTTTTTTATATCAGCATCATTGTTAAAAATCCCAACTGATATACAAGGCTAGTCCACCTCTTCACAAAACTCTCAGTTCTACCTTTCAGAGGTAATCATTGCCAGACTCTGTCCTGAATATTAAACTGTTAGCAGCAAAAATAAAGAACACCAATAAGATGAAGTGACATTTACTGATTTAACCAGTGTGAGATACAGTACATTAAGCATGTAGGAACTGTTTTCTAAAATTTAAAGCAATTTTGAAATCACCCGAAATTCCAATGCCTCAATTATTCAACTTCCTGCCTTTCAGTTATACAATTCTCTCTAGTACAGTGGTTCTCAATCTTCCTAATGCCGCGACCCTTTAATACAGTTCCTCATGTTGTGGTGACCCCCAACCATAAAATTATTTTCGATGCTACTTCATAACTGTAATTTTGCTACTGTTATGAATCGTAATGTAAATATCTGATATGCAGGATGTATTTTCATTGTTACAAATTGAACATAATTAAAGCATAGTGATTAATCACAAAACAATATGTAATTATATATGTGTTTTCCGATGGTCTTAGGCAACCCCTGTGAAAGGGTCATTTGACCCCCAAAGGGGTCTTGACCCACAGGTTGAGAACCGCTGCTCTAGTACATTTTTGGAAGGAAGTGTTAGTAATCTAGTCCAATCCCTTCATTTCACAGATAAGAAAACTGTCATGTAAAATAAGGTGAAGTGAATTGCTCTGGGTCATGTATCTATCTAATCAGTAGCAGATTGTGGCCAAAAACCTTGGTCTCTTGCCTCAAAAGCCCAAGCACTCTTTACAGAGTTGCTAAAGCAATAGAACTTGTCAGATTTACATGAGAATGGATGGTTTGATCTACCAGATAGGCTGTACTATGATCACTTTTTAAAAATCTGATTTTTCTAAAAAATACCAAGACTTAAACAGAACTTCTAACATACAGTTCAGAAGCATCACTGTGAAATGGAGTTTACAATGTCTATACACATATGTAATCTTTAAGAAAAAATGGATAAATGGTAATGGAACGAAACTTGACTTGGGGTAGTAAACACACACTATTAAGAAAAAAGAAAAGAAAAAAGAAAAATGGCCCTGGCCGGTGTTGCAAGGAGTTAGAGTAAGCATGTCAAACTTGTGGATCATGGGCCGCATGCGGCCCACAATGAATATTTTTGCAGTCCAGCCAATATAACGGTATGTAAGAAACATTTTAATAAAAATTTTGGAACTCAATTTTTACAATATCCTGTTATACATAATTATTAATAATGAACTACAACGTTCGCTAATGACTGATCACTATAATTGTGTTGCATTAATTTCCCTTACACACCTTACGCACAGCTGCACCATTTCTCTCCACTAATACTAGGAGTGAATATTTTAGTGGCCAATTGCCACGTTATTAGTCTTGGACTGACTTGTTTGGTGTGCGCAGCAGGAAATATTTTGCTTTTGGAGAACAAGAAAAATAGGTTTATTTGCATTACACTTATTGCTTTATGTAGTTATTCAGTGTCTGGTAAGTTAATGTTCAAGAAAAATATTAATTTTTATTAAAATGTTCTATTATTTTATGTTAATGATTACTCATTTATGTCAGCTCTTTGTATTCAGCAGGTCTCTATGGAAATTAACCTATGTTTCTATGAAAATTGAAGCTTTTGTTTTTTTGTGGCTCACATAAACTTAAACCTTGTTTATTTGGCCTGTGTTAGCCTTTGAGTTTGACATGCTTGGGTGAGAGCTTCAGTCTGAGCACTGAAGGGTGGGGCAGGGGAGGGGAGCAGTTTGATTCTCATCAAGGGCTAGTACCTGGGTTGCAGTTCTCTCCCTGCTCCCCCTCCCCCACACCCCACTGGGGTAAGTGCAGAAGGCAACCAGTCCATGTGTCTCTCTCACATCTATGTTTCTCTCTTTCTCCCCCTCCCTCCCACTCTCTCTGAAAAGCAATGGAAAATATATCCTCAAAAAAAAAAAGAAAAAAGAAAAAAGAAAAAATATCCTCAGGTGAGGATTAAAAAGAAAAATGGAGAGCTTTGTTCCTCATATCTTTAACATTCTCCTACAACAGTGGTTCTCAACCTTCCTAATGCCGCGATGTTGTGGTGATGCCCAACCACAAAATTATTTTCATTGCCACTTCATAACTGTAATTTTGCTACTGTTATGAATCATAATATAAATATCTGATATGCAGGATGTATTTAGGCGACCCCTGTGAAAGGGTTGTTCGACCCCCAAAGGGGTCGCGACCCACAGGTTGAGAACCACTGTCCTACAAGAAATAAAAAAGAGGGACTCCTACCAAAACGAAACAAAAAAGCAAGAGGGACTCCCAACTTTCTAATGCCATGTCTGTATTAAAGCCTAGATATTCTCCCTAGAATCCTATTACTACTGTCTAGTTATGTGGGTTTCCTTCTGCAGAGACAATGCAAAGAGAGATTGGGGCTTCTGATTAAACAGCAGTGCCTCCAGGCAACTTCAGGCCAATGTAAATCAAAATGTCTTGGTCTAGTTCCGGCTAATCAACTGCTAAAGGTCATAACCAGCTCCCTTCCTCTTCCTTTAGCAACTCCTAATCATTAAAATAGCATCTCCCCCTCAAGTCACACCCTTAATGGAATGCTTTCAGTTTGCAAGTTCTCCTCCCCCAGGCCTCCAGCTCTCCTGGCTTTGTATTTTCTCTTCCTTTTATTAATTGATGTTCTAAAGGCTGGCATCAGGAATGAAGAGACAAATTCACAGGGTGGGAAAGACAGGTTTGGCTGAATCACAGGGATTCTTTGAGAAAATGATGGGAAATAAGTTTATATAGACACTAGAGGCCCAGTGTATGAAATTCGTGCATAGGTGCGGTCCTTAGGCTTGACTGGTGATCAAAGCTAGAGCGTCTGGTGTGGAAGGGCAGGTCCCAGCTGACTTCTGGGCCCTGGGCAGCACCTGGGCCCCCAGGCGCACCCCCTTCCGCCTGAGTCATTGGGCCCCCGCCCGGATCCCTAGTGCCTGGGAGCTGGGTGGCGGCCCTGCCCCCCGCTACCACTGCTGGTTGTCATCTGCGGGGCAATCTGTTCACCTGCTCCACCATCCCACCATGTCCCGCTCTTGTTGGGGCCCATTGGAGCTGGCAGCACCTCCACTGCTGTCCGCTGCCAGTGCCACGTCACTGACGCCTGCCATGTTCTGTGCCACCACCTGGTGGTCATCGCACATCATAATGAGTGGTTGAACAATTTGCATCAAGGGGACAATTTGCATATTAGGCTTTTATTATATAGGATATGGAGCTCAGAATGGCATTCATAGGCATAGGCAGTCTTCTATGGCTTGGGAGGAGGGTTGTGATTTGATAAAACTAGCTTTTTAATAACGTTAACAGTTGATGTGGGTAGAGTGTAGGAATTTGGGAGGTACTTGGGAGAGGCACATAGAAGATTGATATAGTAGTCAAAGCATAAAAGGTCAGGACCCAGACTCAAGTGATAGCCCCAGAAATTGAGTTGAAGGAACATATATATGTAAGAGATATTTCAAAGAGATGACAGATGGGCCTTCGAATAAGATGCAAGGACAGGATCTATGGGTGACTAAAAGATGGGGAATATAGAAGAGGGGATAGGCTTTAGAGCCATAAGAGGTCTTGACATGTTAACTTTGTATGAGCTGATGGCAAGATAGATAGCCAGGTGTAGATGTTTTGTAGTCAGCTAAAGATGCCTGGGTGAGAAACTTAAGATGGAGAGGCAACAGTGTAGAACAAGCATGTCAAACTTAAAGGCTAACATGGGCCAAATAAACAAAGTTTGTTTATGTGGGCCGCAAAAAAACAAAAGCTTCAATTTTCATAGAAACGTAGGTTTATTTCCATAGAGACCTGCTGAATACAAAGGGCTAACATAAATGAGTAATCATTAACATAAAATAATAGAATATTTTAATAAAAATTAATATTTTTATTGAACATTAACTTACCAGACAGTGAATAACTACACAAATTAATAAATGTAATGCAAATAAACCTATTTTTCTTGTTCTCCAAAAGCAAAATATTTCCTGTTGTGCACACCAAACAAGTCAGTCCAAGACTAATGATGTGGCAATCAGTTGCTAAAATATTTGCTGCTAGTATTAGTGGAGAGAAATGGTGCAGCTGTGTGTAAGGTGTGTAAGGGAAATGAATGCAACACGATTATAGTGATCAGTCATTAGCAAACGTTGTAGTTCATTACTAATCATTATGTATAACAGGATATTGTAAAAATTAAGTTCCAAAATTTTTATTAAAATGTTTCTTACATACCGTTATATTGGCTGGACTGCAAAAAATATTCGTTGTGGGCCGCATGCGGCCCACAGGCCGGGAGTTTTACATGCTTGATGTAGAAGGACTATATGAAACATGAATGAGGCAGGATACATTCCACAAGGGAAAGAATTAGGAAGATAGGGGAAAGATTTATCAGAGAGAGGGGCAGAGAAACAGAATAGAGGAGGTGATAAGTTTCTGGAAGGAAGGAAGGAATATTAACAGTTTCAAGTGTAGTCAAGGGCAAAGAGAATAAACATTAGTAAATTGGCCCAAGGAGCTATATAATAAATCCAAATACCTTAATAAACCATATTTACTTTTCTCACTAGTATTGTTCCTTACTTGTATATACAGAAATGTTTCAAGACTTCTTTTATTCAATAGCATTCAAGTTCAGAGTTTGGCTCTTGGTTCTAAGTTTACTGAACTACTCAAACTTCAGGGCAGGGTATAAATAATGAAAGAGTAATAGCCACGAAATAATATTCTAATCAGGTGAATATAGTTTGAGATGCAGAACTCTACTTTTTCTACAACATCTGGCACATCAGCACAAAAGTCTTCTGGTTAAGCCCCCAGTGGCTGATTAGGCAGTATCTCCATTCTTTCTCTGAAATCTACCCCTTACCAACCTAACTAAGCAGAAAGAAAAATAAAAGCTATCTGGCTATGGCAGGGGAGTGGCTTGAGGAGAATGGGAGATCTGGATGCAATGGAGACTGCACCATTAGGTGAAGCACAAGCTGATACATAAAACTCCACAAAGGTGGTATGGTGCATTCAGGGTTTTCACAAAATCACTTCTGCTTCCCCTACAGATTGTGGATTAAGATAAACTAAATGGATACTGTGGAGTACATTGAATGTCTTTCTTTTCCCTACAAGAAAAATATTTATCAAGAGATTGAGAAAGTGAAGGTGGCAAATCAGTTTCCGGAGGCCACTGTGATAGCGAAGGATTATCCTGTTGCTTTTTCAGGCTTCCCACCATCTTTCCTATAGGTCAGTGATGGCGAACCTTTGGCTCGGCGTGTCAGCATTTTGAAAAACCCTAACTTAACTCTGGTGCCGTGTCACATATAGAAATTTTTTGATATTTGCAACCATAGTAAAACAAAGATTTATATTTTTGATATTTATTTTATATATTTAAATGCCATTTAACAAAGAAAAACCAACCAAAAAAATGAGTTCGTGTGTCACCTCTGACACGCGTGTCATAGGTTCGCCATCACTGCTATAGGTCTATTCATTTTAGGTCACCACTCCTCAAACTCCACCCCCAAAATATACATACTATCTCAAGTTCCATCAACTAAGAGTTCCAACAATTCCACATCTGTCCCTAAGTAGGAGCATAACTGTGAGACATCAAAGGCTAAAGTGTTTAACAAATGCACTATAATATTCACCTAAGTAGTCAGTGAAATAATAAAAATGGTAACATTGGGGTAATAAATTTTATTCATTGAGTGCTTGCTATAATACCAAACACTGTTATATCAAAAGCAACTATAAACAAAAGCAAGACAAGTCTTAAAAACATGCCTCCAGGGCATATATCATAATGAGAAAATACCAGTGAGAAGTTATTAAAAGGAATGTTGTACCATGATTGATAGTAGCTCATTACTTAAGACTCTGGAATAGAGACAGACCTGGGTTACTATTCAGCTGTGCTGCTTAACCTCTCTGGGCCCCGGTTTCCTTATCTGTTAAATGGGGATAATAATAGTACCTACAACGTCAGATTGTTGAGAAGATAAATGAAATATGCACTTCATATTCATTGGCACACTGCCCTGTGCATAAGTATTACTCAATAAATGTCAGCTACTATCATCATTAGAAAGCTATTATATTATTGTTCATTATTTCAAGGAAGTATAGCTATAAATCAAATCATATCGGTAAAAGCTAAATAACACCTTTGACTCTAAGATGGGTTTTAGGAGGAACCAAAACTAGGGCATAAAATAGTTCTACCTCCTATACATGCTATTCATCAGCACATCTCTACTTTCACTCAGCCTCAGAATTAAGCACCAATATTATTCCTTAAAGGGGAGCCATTACAGTAACAAAAAAATCACACAGTCACTTCTGCAATCCTTAATCCACATCTGGCCACCTTTCTTCAATGACTATTCTCAAAACCCTTGATGAGTAGGACTATTTTATTATTCTGATTTCCCCTTGGGCCAGGTCTTTCCGGGTATCACTTTAAGCCCCTCTAGTAAAGTGTGGTCCAGAAAGTGTGTTCAATAAACATATGGTAAGTGAGTACTTAGAATGCTGTACAACCACTGTTAGACTTATCTACCAGAAACACCATTTTGATCATATCGCTACATTGCTGATAACCATCAGACCAACAGTTATCAGTAGGGTAGAAAGAGATTGCCCAAAGAAGCAAGAGGCATTTTATAGATTGACTAGAGCAGGGGTCCTCAAACTATGGCCCGCGGGCCACATGCAAATACAAATATTGTATTTGTTCCCGTTTTGTTTTTTTACTTCAAAATAAGATATGTGCAGTGTGCATAGGAATTTGTTCATAGTTTTTTTTTAAACTATAGTCCGGCCCTCCAACGGTCTGAGGGACAGTGAACTGGCCCCATGTTTAAAAAGTTTGAGGACCCCTGGACTAGAGGCTCGGTGCATGAAATTCGTGCACTGGAGAGGGGAGGAAGGTCCTTCAGCCCAGCCTTCACCCTCTAGCAGTTTGGGACCCTTTCGGGGGAATGTCCATCTGCCGGGGATCGAGCCTAAGCCAGCAGTCGGACATCTCTCTTGCAGTCCGGGACCCCTCACTTCTTACCACCCACCTGCTCACTGCTCCTTACTGCTCAGCTCGCTGCTCCTTAGCACTGCTGTGGAGGTGGGAGAGGCTCCCACTGCACTCACCAGCAATGAGCCCGACCTCCAGCTGAGCAGTGCTCCCCCTGTGGAAGCGCACTGACCACCAGGGGGCAGCTCCTGCATTGAGCATCTGCCCCCAGGTGGTCAGTGCACATCATAGCGACCAGTTGTTCTGGTCATTCTGCCATATGGGTCACTTAGGCTTTTATTATATAGATGGAAATGTTCTGCATCTTATTTACATGAATGTACAAAGATATAAAAATGCATCAAGTCTTTAAGATTGATGTATTTTACTGTATATTAATTATACTTCAGTAAACAAAAAAAGGGAACACACATACACTGCTCTTGTAAAAATATGATTCTATTATATTATAAAACTTAAATCTAAGTGAAAATGCTGGCTGTAATAAATATTAAACATATCAAATTGTTATGGGGATCACCCTCTGGAGAAGAGTAGTGAAAATGGGAGGGAAGGACTGGGTAGCTTTCACACTCATGTATTACGTGAACTCACCACCCCCCTCCAATTTATTGAGTACCCATTAAAATCTAGACACTCCTTAGGTACATGGGGTCAAATATAGAGAAGTGCAAATGTGTGCACTTAAAGAGCTCATATTAGGGATACATGAACACTATCACTATATAACATGTTAACTGCTATAGTTAAGGACTGGACAAAGTGTTAAGAAATCGCAATGTGAGTTTTTACACTGTTTGGAGTAGGGATAGGGCAGAGCAGGATGACTTTTGAGAATGTAGAATGAAGAACTGAGGCACGTCAGGCCAACTAGTGTGTCCCAAGCAGTGGGAAAAACACATGCAATGGCACAGAAGGAAGAGGCAGAGTGAGTTGATGGCCTAATTTCTTATCATGGTTGGCACCTGAGGTCCAGAAGAGAAGAAAGTGGGGAGATACTATTGAAAAAGTATGATAAAAGATCATGAAGGCTTTAGAGGTCAGGTTAAGGAGTTGGGTTTTTATTCTGAAATGTAATGGAAGGCTACTTAAAGATTTTTAGTAGACTTTCTATTTTACTTTATTGTATTTTAAGAATTATCAATTTAGTGGCATAAACATGGAGGAACTTCAGTATAATCATATTTTCTTTATCAATTTATCCATCAGTGAACACTTAGATTGTTGCCATATCTTAACTATTGTAATTAATGCTGTAGTGAACAAAGGGGTACATATATAATTCAAGTTTGTGTTTTCATTTTCTTCAGATAAATACCCAGAAGTAGAAATGCTGGGTTGCATTGTAGTTCTGTGTGTGTGTGTGTGTGTGTGTGTGTGTGTGTAGTTCTATTTTTAATTTTCTAGGAACCTCCATATGTTTTTTTTCTGCAGCGGCTGAACCAATTTACATTCCCACCAACCGTGCACAAAGGTGTCTTATCTTGACAGCCTAACCAACACATATCTTGTCTTTCTTATGATAGCCATTCTAACAGGTGTGAGGTGATACCTCATTGTGGTTTTGATTTTTAACCCTCTAATGACTAGTGATATTGAGCATCTTTTCATGTACCTGTTGGGCATCTGTATGTCCTCTTTAAAAAATGTCTATTCAGATCCTTTGCCCATTTATTTTATCCATTTTTTTTGCTATTGATTGAGTTGTATGAGCTCTTTGTATATTTTGGATATTAATCCCTTATCAGATATATGACTTGTAAATATTTCCTCCCATTCAGTAGATGGCCTTTTAATTTTGTTGATGGTTTATATCCTCTTTTATTATTTCAAAATAACTATCATCATATGCTTCAAATGGCCAATGAGGAAGGTGAAAAGGAAGCAAGATCATAAAAGAAACAATTCATCATAAAAGTCAATGCACTGCCTTTGTGGCATTTTAAGTTTTAAATGCCCCTTCCATTCTCTCAGGCTGCTCTCACAGGCCATATTGCTACTGTTTCACCCAAAAGCACTTCTTTGGCTTCCAACCACAATTAAAGACTCCCCTAAAAGTAGCTCCTTTTCCAAATAACACCCATAAAATATACTCAAGGGCATATGAAAATGTTATATTTTAGTTAAAATACCAATAAATGTTAGGAACCGAGATCATAAAAAAAGTTTACCTCCTAAATCTATAAGCCAAAATGCTACTTTTTACTGATACATGTTGACAAAGGCATGCAGATAACAGTAAGCAAAGCTAAAGGACTTGAAAAAGCAAAACTTAAGGGAAATTTTCACTTTTTCAAATGCTCTGTGTTTTCAAATTACAGACTTAGGATGTTTCTTCGAAACAAGTCTTCCTATTTAAAAAAAATCCTTCTGTCCACTATTTATACATGTGTTTCGCTATTTCTAGAAAAGTGACTTGCTTTTATGTTTAAATAGCATTTCTTCCAATCAAAATTAATTTTAAGAAACTAACTGCTAACATCAAACTATTTTGATTCTTTTTATTTTTTATTGAACGTATTGGGGTGATGGTTCACTTTCTTCTTGATGCCTTTAATTCACCCAAAGTCAGTGGTAGTGACAAGTTTATCTCTGCTATTCAGTGAATAAAAAGAAAGTTTGATTCATAGCAAAACAAAACATATGAAAAGACAGCAGAACCACTGACAAAACTATTAACTACTATACCAAAACCCCACTTTTAAAAACCATGTTTTAGTCTTATAAAGATACACTGGAAATTTTAAAATATTAGTCTCATCCTAGCATACACTACAGATACCATTGTATAAATGTAGTGTTAACATTTGTGACACTGTGTGTATAAAACTTGTCTGCAAAGCAACACTTCAAACAGATGTAGCACAAATGCTTAAATTTCATATGATTTTTATATGGTCCCCCAATCTAACTTAATTCCATCCATACAAAGCTGACTGCAAGTAACAGGTATGACTAATTTTAAAAGAGCACATATCCATGTCCTACGGGGTGTGCAGCAAGAAGTTACTAAGTCCTAGGTGAAATACTATATTCACATACTCAACAGTATACATTAGTGAAAAGTTCCAGTCACAGTAACTTTTCACAACAAGATTTATTGTCAGAGCTTGTAAGTGGATATACTGGGAATAGTTCCATGCCTATTAGGGGAAAAACCTCCCAACTAAATGCACAACTTATGCCTGTAGCAACACCGACAGAATTGAATCGTCTAGTAGGAAAAAACCCTTTCATTTTGCAGTGTTTACAGTTGAATATAACCAAGACCCCCAAAATAAGCAGTTATTTTGAGAAGAGATCAAAACAATTGCCCTCCAACCATAGAGAAATTGAAAAATACGTTTCACATTATTCTGCATAAAAATAAGCTACAAATCAAACCTTAACATCACTTTGCTGAAAGGACCTGAGGAACTAAGATGTCTGCTGACAATCAAAGAAAAAACTATTTGATAATCAGTGTGACAGAAAACAGACATTTATGGCTCCTAGCTATGAGCAAATGAAAGACTAGACTAACTTTTAAGAAAAATTCCCCAGCTGTTCTAAAATTTCAGACCTTCCAAAATGGCTAGATCCTAACAGCAAAAGAACAAATAGTTACCACATGCTGAGGGGAGGGTTGGGGGTAAGCAGGAGGGAGTGGTTGAAAGAGACTCAGAAAAAGAAAATGCTTCCAAACGATGGCATATCATTAGTAATTCAGGTATAGATAGCAACATGACAAGAACATCATTAAGATCATTAACCATTTCCTAGAACATGTAATTATCATATAAGATTAAAATGAAAAACCTGAATAACCTTGGAAAAACATAAAGACTAAAAACAAAATAATTTATGATTGGTAATTAAAGGTATTACAGAAAGTATCTTTCCATACCTGGCCTACATAAGGAAAAAAGATCAAACTCAAATGGGAAGAATGTTGTTTTTTACTTTAGGAAAAAATGAAGTATGTAAGATGGCAGGATAAAAAGAGCTATCAGATGGAATTTCCACTAAAGACAATATTCAACTTTCCCCCTCTGTTCACAGAACTATCTTGAGCCTCTAAAATACCATGGATAAATTACACAGCCACTAAAAATTTTAAGTATGAAGATTATGTGGCAGCCCAGAAAAATTCATGGGACATTATAGGTGGAAAAAGCAGAACACAAAGTAATATGTACACTGTGATTACAATTCTAGGTAAAAAGATGTGATGATGGTTGTTAAGGGGGGTGGTAGTGAGACTTTCTTTTTCCTTTCCAAAAATTTTGTAAATATTGCCATGAAAGTTTTATGGGTCAAAACCCATTTTTATTTTTTAAAAATTTCTGGTGTCTGTATCTATGAGTTTGTTTATGTTTGTTCAAACCCCTTTTTAAATTATGTGTCTTGGCATTCAGAAAAAATGCTGAATAAGTGGTTCCTTTAAAGAAAAGAAAAGGCACATTGCTTTGTAGTGTATCCTTTAAGTGGCCACACTGTAAATGTTGGGTTCTTATCTGTATTAGTACTCAAGGGGTGTGGACCTTCAGACTTAGGATGTACAAACATCTGCTCTTCTAAGTGGAAGAAATGGTCACACCCTTTTGGAAAAGACATTTTTTAAAAGATTATGGCATTTGGAAAGATGTCTACTTGCTCCATTTTTCTAAATAGATAAAACCAAAACAAAAAAGAAAGTGTCAAAACCAGAAGTTTTTAAAGGGAACCTACTAATCAAACTGTTATTGGGAACTAAGAATTACAAAGTTAAAGCCTCCCTTTTTGTCTATTATTTTCCCCCTTTGGTTTTCTTTCTGAAGGAACACTTTCCTTGACCAACTATTCAGTTTGGTAGTTTCCATTTTTATAAATACCATACTTAACTGAAACGAATTACAACACATCCAAATGGCACCTCCCCAACACCATTAAGATAATTCTAAGAAAATGAGGACGTCTAGCAAAAGACTTCAAGGATTACAGTAATGCGTTTTTTTAAGGTTCAATATGCAAACAGGACTCTTACGCAGGTTGATTTAATAGTCTGAGTTCTATTTCATGGGGTCACTGCAGGCAAAGCGATTCTTTATCTCCTCCCCATTAGTAACATACATTAACTACCCCATGGAGGTGAAGTCCTCCCTACTTTTCTCCTGTAGGTCAGAATCCTTTGGATCAAATCATCCAATTTTACTATTATAACTGCGCTTAGTCGAGTCCTAGCTTTCCTTCCTTTCTTTTTCACTGGACAAATTCCTCCAAGGCTAACACAAACCTAACATGATGTAGATAGGTAGACTAGGTCCCTAAAAAGCTCTGCATCCTGTGGGTTCCGACTGGGCATCTCCCCGCCCACCCCATCGCGGCTAGTCTCAAATGGAACACTAACAGTAGCTAAGGTAACCGAACAATTCGGAAGAAGAAACGAAAAGAGAGTTTCTCTCGTCTAGGGATTGAGAGGCTTGCTCAGAGGACAGATTTTCCATTGGGCGGGGTGGGTTGAAGACCACAGAAGTGCAAAAGCAGTAGTCTAATCTTCGAAGGCCACTGGCAGGCGCTGCCACGCTCTCAGCAGGTAGGGGGCAGAGGGAGCA
>NW_005357691.1:79738-83740 GCF_000412655.1 Myotis brandtii | reverse complement strand
GGGGGGACCCCGAAGGGGCGGGGCTCTTCCCCTCCCTCCTCTCCCTCCTTTCCATCTCAGCAGCGCCCACAGTCTCCCTCTCTGGCTCATACAAAAGCAAAATGTCCGCCATCTTCCGTGGCCACTGCGGTCGCCGCCGCCACCGGTCAGGCTCTCCTGTGGTTTCTCCCCAGAGCTGCCCCTCCCCTGACCCCGGGCGCCAAAGAGGCTCTGAAACCACCGACAGCACCGCTCAGCCAGCCTTCTGCGCCTCCCCCGCTCCCCCCTACCCCCACGTCCCTCCAGCGACGCAGGACTGCTCTGGCGGGGGCAAGGAAAGGAAGCTGCCCCAGCCCACTGGTTCCCATTCCTGGTCGCCGCACCCTCTCGATGGCCCCTTTACCTTGATGCAGTACGGGGGTTCGTCGTAGGTGACCAGCATGTACCTGTCTCCGCGGCTGGCTGGGTCCCGGGAGCGCAGCTGCGGGAGAGGGATGACAGAGGGGGCCCGCGAAGGGAAGGAGGGAGGAAAGGGCAACACAAACGTTACAGAATCACCTAAATCCACCCCACCCCCACCCCCACGAGAGATCTTCCCATCTCTCCCCTCCCTTCCCTTTACCTTCAAAAATAACTCCACAGCACCTTTGGCAATGTCCAAATAGGAGGTGCCCAAGTCAGTGCGCTGGTTCATAGAGGCGGACGTGTCTATAAGGAACAGCAGGATGGGCATCTTCCTCCTCACCCCTGGCTCTGTTCCCTGCTCTCCTGGCCCTCTTGGCCTCACTGCTGCGTACTGCCACCCGAACCCTCAACTCCCGCAGAGCCAGGGCGCTGAGAGCCAGAGGAGAGAGGGAGACAGGACTGGACAGATGAAACTGCCCCTGGCCTCCTCTTTCTGCAGCCCCACCTCCTTTCCCTCCAAGGGAACTTGAAAGTGTTAGCGTGTGTAGCCCTCGGGGCCCTCCCCCTTCCTCTCTTCTGCCACCACTACTGCCGCCGCCGCTGCCACAGGCACTACTGCCCAAGCATCCGTCCACGCTCACTCAAGCGCTCGCCTCAGACTGAGAGCTATCTATGTTCACGGACACACAACTTCTGTTCGCTCACCTACCACCGGCACCATGTGACCAGAACCTACGCCATTGGCTGCCAATTATGTTTATTTGCATATTCATTAGATGACAGCAAAGGGAGGGATTTGGGCGAACCCTGGGAGTTGAAGTTTGAACCCAGGGAGGGTGTAAGGAGAAATGTTAAGGACCCTCCTTTAAAGGCCTTAGGAGGTGTTAGGATACTTCGGGGGTTGGATGGATTTTCTCTTGCTCTTCAAAGACGATGATTCATTCCAAAGGAAGAGTGAATTTGAGCAACAGTTGTACAAAAGTACAGAAGCAGATGCTTAGATTGGCTGCACAGAAAATGCTTTTTTAACTTCAATCGATCAATCCTGCTACTAGCTAAGACCAAAACATTTTAGAAACAGCAAACTTCATTCCTGGCAAGACCTACTCGCATTCCTTTAGCTCCCTCCCTACTCTTGATAAGTATTTATAAGTTGGTTGCTGGCCTTGCATTCCACATATATCTACTTTGGAAAGGAAACAAAACTTAAACACAGTTACCTAAACTGGTCTTTAGTGTGCACAAGCTTCTTCAAGGCGATCTCTTTGAGGTATTGTTCTGCTAGAGATAAATCCACCCACTCTTGTATCTGTACAGCCTTTGCACATGGGAGGTTAGCCAACCAAGATTCTCATTCAACTCACATTTATTGAGCATCTATAAGTAGCAGGCACCCGTGTTAGCCTCACTTAATCCTTGAAATGATTATACTAGATGGCATTTTTCAGTAAAGGGATGAGGGATGTTCTCAGGTCTGACTCCAAGGAAAAGCTCAATAAGTGGCCAATCACCTTTGGCTGACTATTTTATGTAACACAATTTTTAAAAAGTCCTCCTCCGAGGACACTTTTTCCATTGATCTTTAGAGAGAGAGAGAAGAAGGGAGGGAGGAGGGGGAGAGAGGGAGAAAAAAAACAAACACATTGATGTGAGACAGACACATTGACCTGGGACAAACCTGCAACCAAGGTACACGCCTTTGACCTGCCCTTGACTGGGAATCGAACCTGAGGCCCTTTGGTCCACAGGCCAACACTCTAACCACTGAGCAAAATCAGCCAGGGCTGTAACACGATTTTTTAAAAAATATTTTTTTTATTTATTTTAGAGAGGAAGGGAGAAGGAGAGAGACAAATAGAAACATCAATAATGAGAGAGAATCAACAATCATCTGCCTCTTGCATGCCCCACACTGAGCATCGAGCCTGTAACCCAGGCATGTGCCCTGACCAGGAATTGAACCATGACCTCCTGGTTCATAAGTTGATGCTCAATCACAGAGCCACACTTTCCAGACATGTAAAACAATTTTTAAATGCAGAGGTGTGTATTCCTAGCAGGATGCTATGCATGATATGAAATTCTGAGTTTCAATGAGTTTATACTTTTATTGATACATTTCTTTATGTAATCTTTTCTATGTTCTTTGTATTATATATTATAGATATGTGCACACATTCAATAATAGTGTCAGAAAAATAAGGTTTCAGAAAAGGCCACATGGCAATATATGAATCAGGGACAAATAAGTGATGAAAACAAAAAGTGCCATGAAAGCAATGGTCCAGTGATCTAGAAGTTCAGAAGGTTTCATGGATGAGAGGGATGAGGCACAAAGAGGAAAGAGAGGGATTATAGGTTGTAAGGAATGGTGTAAACAAAAGTTCAGCCAGAGATTTAATACGCATGCTGCATTTCAGGCAAGTCTGGTGGGATTCACTTAGTGGGAATTAATGGAGAAATAGACACTAGAAGTCCTCATTTCCATTTTCATACAAATATTATTGGAGAAGGACAGTGCCTACATGGACTATGGTGCTAAAAATTACAGGACTGGTGGGGGCTGATGTGTCAGTTTTCTATTTCTGTGTAAATAGAAAACTGTACCATAAATTCTGCAGTTCAAAACAGCATACACATGTATTACCTCACAGTTGCTGTGAGTCAGGGGTCTGGGCATGGTGTAGTTGGATTCTTTGCTCAGTTGTACAAGACTTCAATCAAGGTGTCAGACAGGCTGTGTTTTCATCTGGAGGTTTGACTGGGAAAGAATCAGCTTCCAAGCCCATTCAGGCAGAATTCACTTTCTTATGGCTGCCTGCTGGCTCAGGGACACCCTCCAGTATATCTGCAGTTTCGGTTCTGCAGCTTCAGTTTGCTGCCATGTGGCTCTCTCCATTGGCTTGTTCATAGCAAGGTTGTTTGCTTCTTCAGGGCCATCAGGACACTCACTTGCTCCAGTTTATGTAATTTGACTTAATCATGAGAATGCCAGCCATCACCCTTGCCATATTCTATTGACTAGAAGCAAGCCACTGGTCTCACCCACACTCAGGAGAGAGGATTATACAGGATGTAACACCATGAGGTGGAGATCATGGGGCAGTCTAATAATTTTGCCTAACATTAAGTGGGGATGAGATTAGTACCCGGAAACAAACTTTCTTGTTAAAGTCAACTCCAAGTAATACTATGCTGCTGAAAAAGGCCCCCCCCCTCATTTAAGCAATCCTATCCTATATAATCTATCTATACTAATAAAAGGGTAATATGCTAATTAGACAGGGTCGACTGGCCATCTTCCGGATGTCCGACTTCCTTCCAGACAAAGCCATGGTGGTGGGGGCTTAGACAGAGGCAGTTAGGGGCGATCAGGCAGGCAGGCAGAGGCAGTTAGGGGCCATCAGGCTGACAGGCAGAGAGGTTAGGGGCAATCAGGCTGGCAGGGGAGGGCAGTTGGGGGCGAGATCAGGCCAGCAGGGGGTTAGGGGCAATCAGGCCAGCAGGGGAGGGCAGTTAGGGGCGAGCAGGCAGGCAGGCAGAGGCAGTTAGGGGTGATCAAGCTGACAGGCAGAGAGGCTAGGGGCAATCAGGCTGGCAGGGGAGGGCAGTTGGGGG
>NW_005357691.1:79026-79322 GCF_000412655.1 Myotis brandtii | reverse complement strand
CCCGATCCCCCTATTTTATTTATATATAAAATAACATATAATAACATTTGTGAACGTGGGCATATCACTGTCCTTATTTGTATATTTATATATAAACAAGCATATATTTATTTATAAACATAAATATATATGTGTTGATATGTAACATAACATTATATATTTATTTATTGAAATTTTGTTTTATTGCTTAAAGTATTACAAAGAGTATTACATATGTCTCCTTTTTTTTCTCCCCTTGACCTTCCCCCGGCCTCCCCTACCCCCAGTGTCTTGTGTCCATTGGTTATGCTTATATG
>NW_005357691.1:74666-78549 GCF_000412655.1 Myotis brandtii | reverse complement strand
CCCACATCAAAACAGTATTTTAAGATTACATTAAAAAATCTTCTTTATACTTTCCCCCAACTTTTCTACAATGCGTATGCCTTATTTTTATAATCAGAAAGAGGTTATGTTAAAAATTTAACTATTTTAAAAATCATTCCAAGGTAAATACTATTGAAACTGTTTTCAAAACTGATTTATCAGTATCAGGGAAACACAAATGATTTTAGCCACACAGTGCTCCAGAGGTTGAGGGCATGCAGGCTCCATAGGACCTTAGGATGTGCTCTTCAGGCAGGTGAATGCCTTTTAACGTATTTTTTTTTCTAACAGCATGTTATTGATCCTTTCTGGCAAATACTAAAATGGAATTGAAATGATGTAAAGATAATGTCTGAAAAATACCTGTCTCATTATACTACTAAAATGGAAAATGGGACAACATACCAAAAATAACCATCTGGTAGATTTATGGGTATATTCAGATTAAACCAAAACCCAAGACTTCAGCCTCTCTTCTTTACTTCCTGGAGGAAAGTAGACCTTGTATTAACTAGAGTATGTACAGACTTTTGTATTGTGTTTCTTTGGCACACATCAACACTAAAACCCCCAGAACTCTTTCTACATCTGTCTCAGCCACTGAACTTCAGTGCCTTTGTATTATACAGTAATCTATGCTTTGGCTTTCTTTTACTGGAATGTAAACTCCTGGAGAACAGGCAGAGCCTCTACCCAATACCTGGTATGAGGTACATGCTCAATAAATAGTTGTTGAAAGAAATCATTTAATATGCTGTGGCTACCATTCTTTCATTGCCTTCCCAGGTGCTCCTTTCCTCAGGCTGCCCAGCCCTGTCTCTTGGCCCTGCCTGCTATCCCCTACCCAAGAGGTGGTAGGCCTAGCTCCCTTTCTCTGTGGATGCAGGGTCTTTTGGATCTGGGCCTCAGTAGGCCTTTACAGGCCAAGCCCTTGAGCTGCTAACCCCCTCCAGAATATCTGCACTTGCCCTTCTGAAGTGACTCTTCTCTGGGCCATTGCTCACTGTTTGGCTCCCTCAGCCAAATCTTCTTTCCAACTGATCCTCAATATTAGGCCCATTTTCACTGCCAGGCCTCTGGCCAGTTAACATAATTCTTTTTTCATTGCAGCTCCATGACCTTTCCTAACCATCCTGTCTTCTTTCTGGCTTTCTCATGCTTTTTGAACTCTTGAAAATAGTTTCCTTTTTCCTCTTCATGTGTCCACTCTTAATCTGCTTTTATTTCATTAGTAGCCTCTAAATCAAATCACCATGCTCCCTTATACCAGACCTTTCTAACTTGTGTCTAGGGTTACCAGACATCTCTCAGGAAAAAATATCTACCAAGCACTGTTCTCCTGGCCTTCATTCCCTTCACAACAAACATTAGCATGCTTTGGTCATGTTTACATTTTATGTAGTTGGCCTGTGATGTAGTCCTCCACTATACAGGACTTTTTGTTTTGGTGAGGGCTGGTTTGACTTGAGTTATTCTCTGAAGATTTGTTGCCTCTTGCCTTCAAGCAAGCCCTAATCACCACATCTTGACAAAAAAAGACATTACTTAACCTAATGAGTACTCCTTCCCAAATCTTGCCTTTCATGGCTCAGAGGGGAGTAAAATCTAACCCACAACCTCATGAAGCAAATGCAATCTGGTTTTTCTCCCCAGAACTCTTTGGAAACTGTTCTGAGGTCCCCAGAGGCCAGCTCTTGGTCAAATCAAATAGTCGGTTCTATTTTTCCTTTGTTGACTGCAGAGCTATTTGTCACTTGTCCTTCTGAGCTGCCCCTGCCCCTGCTACCTTGCCTTTCATCACCTGCAACTTCTCCTGCTGTCTTTCTTACCCCTCAGACTATTGCTTTCAACTTCTCTGACTCCTAACCTTAATCTCTGTCTCAATCTGTGGCTGCATCTTTTCTTCTCACTGCTTCCATGAAGGCCTTTATTATTTCCACTATCTTTATTCATTTAGTCATTATTTCTTTTATTAAAAATTTCTTGGGTAGACCTTGTATATTTCAGGCAAACAAGAAGAACATTGGTAAACAAGAAGATCAGTGTATTGTAGTGTTTAAGAGCTTGGATTTGGGGGTTCAAGTCTCAGCTCTGCCATTTACTAGCTATGTGACCTTGGGCAAGTTACTTAACCTCTCTCTGCCTCAGCTCCATGATCTATATAATGCTAATAACCATAGTTCCTCATAGGATTGTTATGAAGATTAAATTAGTATTTATAAATAGTCTATAGAATTGCTTATCACAGAGTGAGTAAATTCTATATGACTGTTAAATAAAAGCAAGAATAGATATAATACATGCTCTTATAAATTATATTCAGTAGGGAAAATAACCAAGAGCAGATGCAATGTGATATAAGTGCTATGAAAGAGGAAATACATGGGAGCACTCAGAAGGAGCATATATTCTAGAGAGGGTGGAGAGGTCAGGGGGCCATGCAGAGACTTTCAGAAGGGTACGACTTTGAAGCCATCACTCACAGGAAATGTAGGAAGTATCCTGGTGTAGAAAGGCTGGTGGGGTTGAAGAATGATGTGGGGGAGGAGGAAGTGTTCTAGACAGGAAATGGTGAGGTGCATGAGATGGTGAGAGACATTGAAAAAGATCCATTAGAAAAAAAATGAAAGTTCTGTATTTCTGAATGAAATCTTACCATTTACAACAACTTGGTGGACCTAGAGGGTATTATGTTCGGGAAGTAAGTCAGGTAAAGCAAGACAAATACCATATGATTTTACTTATATGTGTAATCTAAAAAACAAAATAAACCACCATCACAAACAACAAAACCCCAGAAAC
Organism: Myotis brandtii; assembly: GCF_000412655.1. Lineage (NCBI taxonomy): Eukaryota > Metazoa > Chordata > Mammalia > Chiroptera > Vespertilionidae > Myotis > Myotis brandtii. The sequence continues at coordinate 75,726 of NW_005357691.1, read as the reverse complement.
AAACTCACAGATACAGAGAACATACGGATGGATGCCAGGTGGGAGTGGGGTTGAGGGGTTGGGTGAGAAAGGTGAAAGGATTGAGAAGTGCACGTTGGCAGCTAAAAAGTAATCATGGAGATGTAAAGTACAGCATAGTGAATATAGTCAATAATATTGTAATAACTATGTATAGTGTCAGGTGGGTACTTGAAATGTCAGGGGAATCATTTTGTAAGTTATAGAACTGTCTCACCACCATGTTGTACACCTGAAACTAATATAATGTTAAATGTCAACTGTAATTGAAAAATTAAAAAACTTTTTTTAAAGTTGTAATTTTTCTGCTGTCAAGTTTGATCAAAACATTCTTTATGGTTTCTAGGTTTCTTGTCATGATTTAAGAAGCTCTCCCTAATCCATGGTTATAAAAATGTTTATATTTCTCCTAGTACATTTATGGTTTTATTTTTTAATATTTAAATCTCTATTCCAAAGGAAAAAAACACATTAGCAACAAAATGAATTACAAGTTAAGTGTCTCAAAAGGGTAGTGATTAAGTAAATTATAATATACTAGAGGCCCGGTGCACAAAAATTTGTGCACTGGGGGGGGGGGCCCCCCACCCCGGGCTGTGCCCTCTCGCAGTCTGGGCCCCCCCGGGAGATAACGACCTGCTGGCTTAGGCCTGCTCCCGGGTGGCAGAGGGCACGCCCAATCCCTAAGTGCAGCCCCTGGTCAGGCTCAGAGCAGGGCCGATTGGGGAGTTGGGGCGCCGCCCCGTCATGCACAGAGCAGGGCGGATAAGGAGGTTGTGATGCCACCCTCAGTCATGCTCAGGGTAGGGCCAATTGGGGGGTTGGGGCACCGCCCCTGTCACACACAAGGCAGGGTCGATGGGGAGGTTGCGGCGCCACCCCCTGTCACGCACAGAGCAGGGCCGATCAGGGGTTTGGGGTGCTGCCCCCTGTCACTCACAGAGCAGGGCCCATCAGGGGGGTTGGGGCGCCACCACTGTTACACTCGGGGCAGGGCTGATGGAGAGGTTATGGCTCTACCCTGTCACACACAGAGCAGGGC
>NW_005357691.1:67205-74053 GCF_000412655.1 Myotis brandtii | reverse complement strand
GAGCCCGGCTGAATGGAAGCCCTTTTCTGGGGTTTTGTTTAGCTTCTTATTTGCAACATAGTATATAGTTGCTTAGAGTTGCAACTGAGAGGCTGGCAAGTTAGGTGGGGAACGTTGGAGTCCGCAGTCACTGAAGCAAGCAAGCCTCCCTGTTTGCTTCAGTGCCTGGCTGCCGGCCGCCATCTTGGCTGACAGTAAATTTGCATATACTCACTGATTAGCCAATGAAAAGGGTAGCGGTCGTACGCCAATTACCATGTTTCTCTTTTATTAGTGTAGATAGCATACAGTCATTAAAATGGATATGGTAGATCTTTAAAGCACTGACATGAAAATATGTTCCCCATATTAAGTGAAAAAGAGAGAAGGCATAGTGTGATTCCATTTTTGTATAAAGGCATAGTGTCTGAATTATATACTAGTATTCTGCAGCATTAAGAGAAGATTTTTTGGGAAAGTAGGTAAGTCCATGGACAACTTTAATTTTTTTCCTTATAGTTAAAAATGTTTAAATACTATCAGTAAGAAAGAGGTTTTCCATTTTGGAAAACATTGCATAAATGATGTAAATGTTAGAAATGTGCTACACATGGCTAAAAATAAAAAAGGAACAATATGGGGGAAACAGTGAGAAAGCAGTTAGAAATCTAGTGTCAACATCCATTCACATCTGTTAACTGCAAACTGACTAAAGAGACATAATTAGACTTAATATCATACGGACTACAAATACACAGACCATTTCTCTTTGTTTAACGGAGCTCAAATATAAGAACACTTAATTGGTCTTTGGCAAACATGTATGGTAAATTAAAATTCTGATTAACTCTATTCTAATAAGCTACTGAAACAATGAGACATTTTAGAAAATAATATAATTTACAATTAAGAGAGAAAAAACCTTCAGTGTCTCCCCCCTTCCCCCATCACTTAAACCTATTTCTCAAAATTGCTTGAACATCAAAATCATCCCAGGTATTTTTAAAAGAACTGAATTTTTTCAGAAACCATCCCAAACCTGAATCTTATTATAACCCAGAGTCTAAATCCGCACTAAAAGGGCCTGGAACTCCATATTTTTAACAAGTTCTCAGATTATTCTCCTACTCAGACAAATTTAGAAAACTAAATCCGTGACCTATATAAATAAATATAAATCTGGTAGACAGCTTCAGACCATGTGGAAGCACCATCGAACCACCTCCACAAGTAATACAATCAAGGAGCAGACTCAGCAGGCACCAGGTGTACTGGCTCTGGGGCTTCCTGGAAAGTGTAGACCAAATTCAGCCACCACATATGTTCTGCCCAGGACCGCTCGGCATGAGCTACAAAGCAATGTACAGATGGCTGCTACTTCTGCTGGGCTTGGAAGTGTTCAGGTTGAGTCCTGCTGATGTAAGTCCTGGTCTGTGGGGTGGGATACTGCAAAGCTGATTTTCCAAGGTGGTTGGTGGTTGTAGCCAGACCTCATAGTCAAACAGCCTGGGAGTAAATCCCTCTCACTGATGCGCCAACAGTAATCAAGGCTAAACTACAACAGGAGATTGTACACAGCCTACATGGGGTGGGGCACACCTGGAGTGCCCTGCTCAGGTGAACAAGAGGGCTGTGCCACTGGACACTACAAAATACTTACTACATTAGATCACTCTACCAAGCCAGGGAGATGCAGCAACTCTCCCTAATACATAAAAACAAACACAAGGAGGCTGCCATAATGAGGAGACAAAGAAACATGTCCCAAATGAAAGAACAGAACAAAATTCCAGAAAAAAAACCCCACAAAACTAGCCGGGACCGGTTTGGCTCAGTGGATAGAGCGTCTGCCTGCAGACTGAAGGGTCCCAGGTTCGATTTCAGTCGGGGGCATGTGCCTTGGTTGCAGGCACATTCCCAGTGGGAGATGTGCAGGAGGCAGCTGATCGATTTTTCTCTCTCATCGATGTTTCTAACTCTCTATCTCTCTCCCTTCCTCTCAGTAAAAAATCAATAAAATATATTTTTTTAAAAAACCTAAATGAACCCAGCTGGTGTGCTCAGTGGTTGAGCATCGATCTATGAACCAGGAGGTCATGATTCAATTCCTAGTCAGAACACGTGCCTGGGTTGCAGGCTCGGTCCCCAATGGGGGGCATGCAGGAGACAGCCGATCAATGATTCTCTCTCATCATTGATGTTTCTATCTCTCTCTCCATTGTCCTTCCCCTCTGAAATCAATAAAAATATAGGAAAAAAACCTAAATGAAATGGGAGACAAACAAACTACTAGATGCAGAGGTCAAAACACTGGTTATAAGGATGCTCAAGTAGCCTTGGCCAGGGGGCTTAGTTGATTGGAGCATCATCCCATACACTAAAAGGTTACAGGTTTGATTCCTGGTCAGGGAGCATACCTAGGTTTTAGGTTCAATCCATGGTTGGGGTGAGAACCGAAGACAATTGATCAATGTTTCCATTGTTTCTCTGTCACATCAATCTCTCTTTCTCTTTCTCTCTCAAATCAATAAAACATATTCTCAGGTGAGGATTTAAAAAAAGGATAGTCAATGAACTTAAAACTTCAACACCACTAAAAAGAACCAGTAAAAAATGAAGGATACATTAATTGAAATGAAGAATAATTTACAGGTAATCAATAGTAGAGTAAATGAAGCCAAGAATCAAGTCAGTGATTTTGAATATAAGGAAGCAAAAAACACCCAATCAGAACAGCAAAAAGAAAAAGGAACCCAAAAAGTAAAGATAGTGTAAAGAGTCTCTGTGACAACTTCAAGTGTACCAACATTTGCATCATGGGGGTGATGGAAGGAGAAGAGAGAGAGCAAGAAATTGAAAACCTTTTTGAAGAGATAATGACAGAAAAGATCCCCTATCTGGTGAAGGAAATAGACATACAAGTCCAGGAAGTGGAGAGAGCCCCAAACAAGAGGAACCCAAAGAGGCCTACATCAAGACACATCATAATTATAATGCCAAAATTTAAAGATAAAAAGAGAATCTTAATTAAAAGCAGCAAGAGAAAAGCAGTAGGTTACCTACCAGACAGTTCCCATAAGACTGTCAGCTGATTTCTCAACAGAAACTTTGCAGGCCAGAAGGTATTAGCAAGAAATATTCAAAGTGATGAAAAGCAATGATCTACAACCAAGATTAATCTACCCAGCAAAGCTATCATTTAGAATCAAAGGACATATAAAGAGCTTCCCACAGACAAATCTCAGAGGGAAGGTGGGGGTGTGTGGGTGGGAAGATTAACTAAAGAATTTACTAGTATATGCATATATGTATAAGCCATGGACACAGACAATAGTGTGGTGAAGGCCTGGGGCGGTTTTAGGGAAAAAACAGCTAAAGCAGTTCATTATTACAGAACCCTATTACATGAAATGTTAAAGGGTCTTCTTTAGGAAGAAGAAGAAAAAAGATAAAAAATATGAACAATAAAATGGCAATAAATATGTATCTATCAACAATTGAATCTTAAAAACAAAATAAAGGAACAAGCAGAACAGAAACAGGCTCATAAATACAGAGAACATTTTGACAGTTGCCAGAGGGGAGGGGGGTTGAAGATGGGTGAAAAGGGAAAAGGGATTAAGAAGTAAAAATTGGTTGTTATAGAATAGTCATGGGTGTGTAATGTACAGCATAGGGTTTATAGTCAACTAGAGGCCCAATGCACGAAATTCATGCAAGGGGTTCGGCCCTCGCAGCCATGGCTTCGTCCAGAAGGTCGTTCTGCTGTCTGGTCTAATTAGCATATTACTCTTATATTATCCTATATAATAAAAGGGTAATATGCAAATTGACCCTAACAGCAGAACAACCAAGAATGACCAGTAGCTATGACACGCACTGACCACAAGCGGGCAGATGCTCAATGCAGGAGCTGCCCCCTTGTGGTCAGAGCGCTCCCACAGGGGGAGCTCTGCTCAGCCACAAGCTGGGCTGATGGCTGGGAGCGCAGCAGCTGTGGCAGGAGCCTCTCCCACCTCCTCGGCAGCACTAACCCATCAATTCAACATCCCCCGAGGGCTCCTGGGCTGCCAGAGGGATGTCTGACTGCCATCTTAGACCCAATCCCCTGGGGAGAAGGCCTAAGCTGCCAGGTAGACATCCCCTGAGGGCTCCCAGGCTGCTAGAGGGATGTCTGACTGCCAGCTTAGGCCCGATCCCCTGACTGCGAGAGGGCACAGAGGCGTGGGGGCCCCCCCCCCCCCAGTGCATGAATTTTTGTGTACCAGGCCTCTAGTTATAGATAATCCTATATAATAAAAGGCTAATATGCAAATCAACCAAACGGTGGAACAACTGGTCACTCAACGCAGGAGCTTCCCCCTGGTGGTCAGTGCACTCCCACAAAGGAAGCACCGCTCAGCCAGAAGCCCTGAACTGGGCTCATGGCTGGCGAGCGCAGCGGCTGTGGCAGGAGCCTCTCCCACCTCCATGGCAGTCGGATATCTGCCGAGGGCTCCCAGACTGAGAGAGGATGCAGGCTAGGCTGAAGGCTCCCCCCCCTCCCCTGCCACCCAAGTGCACGAATGTTGTGCACTGGGCCTCTAGTATTCTAATAACTATGTATGAGATTTATCAGGATGATCACTTAGTAAGTTATATACCTGAAGTGTACACCTGAAACTATAATATTATATGTTATATAATATTATATGTCAAATGTAATTGAAAAATAAAAGATGATTTAAATTAAAAAAGGAAAAAAAAGACATTCTCAGGTGATGCTAAATTAAGTGAAAGAGATGCCAGCAGAAAAAGAATGTTTACAGAAAATTCTATAAATAGGCAGGAAATAATAAAAGGAGTATCAGGTTATCTGGAAGGAGGAATAAGAGAATGAACAAAAATATGGGTAAATACATAAAACTTTAAATCTCTTTTTGTGTTTTCTAAATTGTTTGATGGTTGAAGCAAAAACTATAACAGTACCTTTACCTGGTTGCCAATTAGTTAAGACAATTATATAAGTGGTGGAATGCAAAAAGGACATAAAGGGAGATAAAGTTTCTAAACTCGCCTGAACTAATAAAATGATGATACTAGTAGACCATGATAAGTTATATATAAATACATAATGTAACACTAGAGCAGCTACTAAAAAGTTGTATGAAGAGACACTATTAAAAATCCACTTTTAAAATTTTAATTTATTGGGGTAACATTTGTTAATAAAATTATATATGTTTAAGGTGTACAATTCTCTAATACATCGTCTTTATATTGTACTATGTGTTCACCACCCCAAGTCAAATTTCTTCCATCACCATTTATCCCCCCATAACCTTCTTCTACCTCTCCCCTCATACCTCTTTCCTCTGGTAATCACCATACTGTTGTCTTTCTGTTTATGAGGGTTTGTTAAAATTAATCCCTTCACCTTTTTCACCCAGCCCCTCCACCCCCTCCCCTCTGACAGCTGTCAGTCTGTTCTTTGTATCTATGAGTCCATTCCTATTTTGTTTGTTGGTTTATTTTGTTCATTAGATTCCACATATAAGTAAAATCATATGGCATTTGTCTTTCTCCGACTGGCTTATTTCACTTAGCATCATACTCTCTGGGTCCATCCATGCTGTCTCAAAAGGTAAGTTATCTATAACTCAAAATAGAATTCTAAAAAATGTTCAAATCTATAGGAATATAGAAATAATAAACCAGAGAAAAGTTTCACAGTCAGAGGATCATTACATAATGATAAAAAAGCTAACTTGCTAAGAATCTTAAATGTATATGCACCAAATGGTAGGGCTGAGAAATTTGTAAAGCAAAATCTGACAGAACTGAAAGGAAAAATAGATCCATATTTATAGTTGAAACTAGAGGCCTGATGCTTAAAATTCCTGTACGGGGGGGTGGGGTCCCTCAGCCCAGCCTGCACCCTTTCGCAATCCAGGCCCTCTCGGGGGATGTCCGACTGCCGTTTTAGGCCCAATCCTGTGGTTGGACATCCCTCTCGCAATCCAGGACCACTGGCTCCTAACCACTCGCCTGCCTGCCTGATCACCCCTAACCACTCGCCTGTCTGCCTGCCTAATCGCCCCTAACCATTGGCTTGCCTGCCTGATTGCCCCTAACCACTCACCTGCCTGCCTGATCACCCCTAACCACTCTGCCTGCCTGTCTGATTGCCCCTAACTGCCTCTGCTTCGGCCCCTGTGGCTTCGTCTGGAAGGATGTCCAGAAGGATGTCCGGGAGGTCATTCGACTATACAGTCTAATTAGCATATTACACTTTTATTATTATAGATGTCAATACTCCTTTTCCAACAATTGAAAAAACAACCAGGCAGAAAATCAGCAAAGCACACCATCAACCAAAGGATCTAATCAACATTTATGGAATACTCCATCCAATGACAGCAGAATGCACATTTTTTTCAGCAGTCATGGAACATAACCCCAAGATAGACCATACCTTGGGCCAGAAAGTAAACCTTAATTAAATTAAAGAATTGAAAGCATACAGAGTTTGTTCTGTGATCACAATGGGATCAAACTTGAAATTAATAACAGAAAGATAACAGGAAATTTTCTAAACACTTGGAAACCACAGAGCACACTTCTAAATAATCCATAGATAATAAAAGAAGTCTCAAAGGAAATTAAAAATATGTTTAACTGAATGGATATGAAAATACAATATATCATGTTTTTGAGACCCAGCTAAAGTAGTGCTTACATTAGAAAAGAAGTAAAGTATTGTAAATAATGCTGCAATGTACATACAGGTGATAAATCTTTTCAAAATAGTGTTTTTATTTTTTTATTTCTTTTGGATAAAAATATCAACTCAATAATCTAAACTTTCACTTTAAGAACCGTCCCCACCG